>NW_018397254.1:6311232-6317364 GCF_002168275.2 Theobroma umbraticum | reverse complement strand
TATCTTGAAAATCGTACCTGAATAAGTCTTCTAGCCTTAAACTGGATAGTACCTAATACAGTATGCTATTTTACATAGTTCTTTCTAACTGACAGTGAGTTTAACCATTAATGGTCTTTTCCTTGTCGAAGAAGCCTATTTTTTCTTGTGAGAAAAGTTCTAGGCAGAGATACTAAATAAAGTTTTAAATACATAATTTCAGATATTATCAATCTCTCAGAGATGTAGTTGATAGAATCTATACGAAGATGGATTTGTTGCTGTTTGATGATGAGGATGAATTGCCTAATCATTTACTCAACAGTGAGGGCAGTAACCAATCCTGGAAAGAAAAACCGGCAAAAGATGTAAAATACAGAAATAATGAACCTGTCTCAATAGAAGACGAGTCCCCGCAACTGCAGAAAAATGATAATAGAAGTCCCCAAGTGATTAGGACTAAGGAGCATGCTCAGAAATTAATTGAGGCTCGAGAGAAGAGAGAGAGAGCTCGGCGGTTTTCATCTTTCACAAGTTGGGTGCCGGATTTGCAAAGAGTTTGGGTTCCAAAGCAGCTGAAGGCAACGAAACCCAAGTCTGAACCTCTTCGAAAACTGTCAAAAAGGAAGAACTGTAGCAGAGCAAACTATGACATGGTATGTGAGACGCCAATAACAGAAAAGAAGCGGTCATCCCCTCGTCGGAATAGCATTGATGATGAAGAGGGCCATAGAGACTGTGGAGCTGACTCTCACGGTTCTGTCTCAAAGGCCTTGTTTCAAGATGATATACACTAAGAATCAAGGCTTTTCTCCAGTAGTTGACATGATGCCTTTAACACAATACATGAAAGGTTGCAGGGGCCCTGTTGCCATCAATACGCCAATTTAACATTGCAAAATTTAACCAGACGGGTTTATCTTAGTCACAACCTCTAATTGTTTGTGAAATAGTTAAAATTTGTTTTATCCCTGAGAAACCGTACATAAGGTTAGTTTTTTCTTGTAAACTTACAACTTAAACGTCATATAAGATGTCTATTATTAATTGTTTGTACAGACATGTTTTATTTATTTATTTATTTTTAAAAATTCTTACATGGGCTTCCTTTTCATGTCTGTTCATAGACTTTAACTTCTTTCTTGTGAATCTATGCTGTGACAAACGAATCCAAAACGTGCTGGTTTTAAGCTTAAAGCTTCCGTTCCACTTGTAAGAATTTTAAATTTAAGCTACGTCGCTAGCCCGTGAAAACCATTGGGACAAGCTCCCCGGCCGGCCTATGCTGGACCTTTAGGCAACCCAGCATTTTTTGTGTACCATCAAACGTGCTTAGCCAGCAAATTGCCTGTCTTAAATCTTCAATCTTGTTTTCAAAAATCCACATCAGCTAATGAGAACTTTCGCTCCTCACTGCCGCCAGTTCTCAACTGCCAAGCAACTAAAGGATTTAGCTCCTTCATCACCCCCAAAACCTGAATTTCCTCCTCTTATTCTCAATGAAGACTTTTGTGGTAATTTATTAGACCAATACCCAGATATCAAAACACTTCAAAAACTCCATTCCAGGACATTCAAAGACCAGTATCTTCGCTTCAACCCATCTCTCCGCATCAAATTGATGAGAGCCTATGCGGCTTGCGGAGAGCCAACATTCACACGCCACATATTCGATGAAATCACCGAAAAGAACATCGTTTTCTTTAACGTCATGATAAGAAGCTATGTAAACAACCGTTGCTATCACGATGCTCTTCTTATATTCAAAGAAATGCCTAGCCATGGCGTTAGCCCAGATCATTATACTTACCCTTGTGTCTTGAAGGCTTGTTCCGGGTCAGATAATTTGCGGGTTGGTTTGCAAATTCATAGTGCTGTGATTAAAGTTGGTCTTGACCTAAATCTTTTTACAGGGAATGGGCTGGTTTCTATGTATTCAAAGTGCAGATGTTTGGTGGAAGCGCGGCGAGTTCTTGATGAAATGCCAATTAGAGATGTAGTTTCTTGGAATTCAATGGTTTCTGGGTACGCTCAAAATGGATGTTTTGATAATGCATTGGATGTTTGTAGGGAAATGGAGTTATTGAGGATAAAAGCTGATGCTGGGACTATGTCCAGCCTCTTACCGGCTGTGACTAACACTTGTTCTGATAATATTTTGTATGTTAAAGAAATGTTTTGGAAGTTGGCTAGAAAGAGTTTGGTTTCTTGGAATGTGATGATTGCTGTTTTCGTGAATAATTCATTGTCAACTGAAGCTGTTGATTTATATTCACAGATGAAGGCATGTGGGATAGAACCGGATTCTTTTACTATTGCTAGTGTCCTTCCTGCTTGTGGAGATCTTTCGGCTATTTTTCTAGGAAGACGAATTCACAAATATGTAGAGAGGAAGAAACTCCTCCCAAATTTGGCATTGGAGAATGCATTGATTGACATGTATGCAAAGTGTGGATGCTTACAAGAAGCAAAGGCAGTGTTTGATCAGATGAAGTCTCGGGATATTGTGTCCTGGACTTCTTTGATCTCCGCTTATGGGATGAGTGGCCAAGGTTACAGTGCTATGGCTCTTTTCTCTGAAATGCAAGACTCCGGCCTTACTCCAGATTCCATAGCATTCGTCTCAGTTCTTTCGGCTTGTAGCCATGCGGGACTATTGGAACGGGGGTGGCATTTCTTTAACTTGATGACAGAACAATATAAGATTATTCCAAGGGTAGAACACTTTGCTTGTATGGTGGACCTACTTGGACGTTCTGGGCAAGTAGAGGAAGCCTATAATTTCATCAGACAGATGCCAATAGAACCTACTGAAAGAGTATGGGGAGCTTTATTGGGTGCCTGTTGGATGCACTTTAACATGTATATCGGGCTTCTTGCTGCTGATCATCTTTTTCAGTTAGCACCTGAGCCTTCTGGTTATTATGTCTTGTTATCAAACATATATGCGAAGGCTGGTAGATGGGAAGATGTTACAACTGTTAGATCAATCATGAAGAGCAAAAGGATCAAGAAAGTGGCTGGTGCTAGCAATACTGAGATCAACGATCAGGTTTATACCTTTCTTGCTGGAGATCGCTCACATCCACAGTCCAAGGCAATCTATGAAGAATTAGATGTTCTGGTGGGGAAGATGAAAGAAGCAGGTTATGTCCCTGAAACTCACTCTGCACTTCATGATGTGGAGGAGGAAGACAAGGAATGCCATCTGGCTGTTCACAGTGAGAAGTTGGCTATTGTTTTTGCCATTTTAAATACTGTACCTGGCACACCTATTAGAATCACCAAGAATCTTCGTATCTGTGGGGATTGCCATATTGCTGCTAAGCTCATTTCACAAATTGCTGAACGTGAAATCATTGTTAGGGATACTTATCGGTTTCACCATTTCCAGAATGGTGTTTGCTCTTGTGGAGATTACTGGTGATCAATTTGGACAGGTGCTTCAGAATTCGCAATATATTGGTCTATAAGCAAAAGGCATCAGTTGTCCATTATATAAACCACACCTGGCATGACATTGTTGTATGACGTTCTTAGCAGTATGACTGCCAGTGCCATGATTTTATCAAGGGACAAATTGAATCACTGATTATCCTAATTGTTGCAGTTATCACAACTGCTGGTCCTAGATCTTATCAGTGGCCATACCTTGCTTTGGCATGGACCCTAAAAATTTTCTAGTTCCAGTCAAAATCTTGACAGTGTAAGACCGTTTTGATAATCTTCTAAGTGATCTTCTATTGTCATTGGAATTAAAAAGGCATGGTCGGTTCAGTATTCTTTCTGAAGCCTTCATGATTGAAATGGGGGTATGGCTTAAATGTGAGCTTTGACATCAGGTGCAATATCAGTTTATCTTGAGAGGTAGGCGGTGTTAAATATTCATCATTTATCATGAGTTTATGCATAGTTCTTCAGAGACACATTATTATAGGTTCTCTTTGTAGATTGGTAGTGAACCAAAAATATTGCTTCTTTGCATCTTCTCACCTTTATCTTATATTCTCATATGAAATATGGACAAGCCAGGACTTACATTTTTACTCACATTTAGTGCCCTTTTTGCAGGAACAAGTGTATTAAACTTCTGATTAGGGTGTTGGTCATGGCTCCGATTCTGTTGAATTCTCATTCGTACTCCTCATGCAGGCAGGACTTACAACCAATCGAATATCTGTCGTCCCATGAGAGAAACTACATTTGCAGCTATCCTAGTCAAGTGACCACCTCCATCAGGTTAGTTCAAATTGCACTCCCATAAAGACCTTTTGGCTTCCCAGGCAGAGTGGGGTTGGCAAGTTGATTGGAGACATGTCTGACCGGCGGATGGGTGAAGACCATGCAAGAGGAACCGCTTCCCAACCAGTACAGGAATAGAGCTGTAGAGTGCGGACTGTTTGAGATGACCTGCAGCTTGCTTCTCGCCTTACTAATTGCTAGTGAGTGGCTGGTTGGAAGTCAAACTTGGTGGTTGTATGCTAATTTGTCAAATGAATTTGTGGAACATTATTGATTGTTCAGGGAAATGTCCTTGGACTCTGTACCCCTTGACGATTCAAAAGAAATTACTTAATTCAATCCAGTAATTAATCAATATTAATTTCTAAATGTACCATTTGGAGTATTAATATTTGATGTTTATCAATGATTTAATATTAAATACTAGTTATCAATCTAAATTATATTATAAGTGGGTTCTAATGAGAACTTCTGGTGGGAAGTCAACAACTGAAAACTTGGCACTTATCCAAGCATTTTGGCATTTTGCACACTAGAGTCTCCTCGTTCTAGAATTACGCCCATAGTTGACTTGACTATCTCTTGGTCTTCCACTAATCGTAATTCGTAAACGCCTGCTCAACCGGTTAAACATTAAAAATGAAGAAAAAGAAGTGGAGCATTAAATATACTGACCTTCTACGAAGCTTTTGAGTCTTGCTTTATTTAGTTTTTGTCGAATCGTGATGGTGTTTATTGCATTCGGCTTTTCACCTCATTTTTCCACATGAAATGCAGACTGCAGAGTGGAAAGTTTTTTTCTTTGCTCAATAACTAGAGAGTGGAAAATTGCATGCATCCCTGTATGAGAGAGAGGCATCAAAAGTTTCCACAATAGGGAGCCCACCTCTGCACAATTCATTTGAAATGTAAAACTCTAATTACCCACATCCAATTTGATAAACCAATATCTCTCTTTTAAGGAATGAGATTTGAAATTTAAAACCTTATTTCAGAATTTAATTTATAGAATAAAACAAGGCACAATAAAAAAAAAAAAAAGGAATCATACCAAACCTGCTTATCTCATTTTTGTATCCTAGTAAAGGGATTCATTCACATGTTTTTGGTTCCAAATTGATAATGAGATGTGTTACTTTATTAATTTCACAAATTCTTACTTTTAAGTCAAAACTATTGAGCATTTTCAACCTTCATCTTAATACAAGTTAATGTAGAAAGAAAATTCTTTGTATGAATGTTCATTGTTCATAATGATTGAAATTTCATAACCCATAACTCGTTGAAAGCTAGCTACCATGAAAGCTTTCATACCATCACACCGGAAGAAAAATGTCCATGAGAAACACTAATACGTAGAAACCCGAGTTCTGAAAAAAAAACAAAAAAAAAAGTCAGCTAAATCAGCTTCCCTCACACACCATAAGCCATTTACTTTAAACAGGAACTTACTAGGTGCTTGGTTAAATTTCTTTTCTCTAAAGTCATAGGAAATGCTTTGGCTTTGTCTGCTTTACACTTGCTCTGTTCTTTCATAAGTCACGGGCATTGACATTCTAGTCGTTGGTGTTTGCTTGCTTCAGAAGACTTCGTTTCTATTGGACGGAGAGGCATCTAAACCCTCCATAAATATGAAGCCCATTAACAAATGGGAGGCACATCCTTGTAGCCAAAATGGCTAGAAATTCTGAAGCCAGCCCGACGCTCTTCTTTCTCCTGTTAGTCTTAGCAGTCATTAAAACTTCCCATGCTGCTGGTGGCATCGCCATCTACTGGGGCCAGAACGGCAACGAGGGAACCCTGACTGCAACCTGTGCCACAGGTAGATATGCCTACGTTAACATAGCTTTCCTTAACAAATTTGGCAATGGTCGCACCCCTGAAATTAATTTGGCTGGTCACTGTAATCCG
>NW_018397254.1:6307389-6311132 GCF_002168275.2 Theobroma umbraticum | reverse complement strand
CACGAGTGACATCAAGGAGACCATCTTGGCAATCGTACAACGTATTGTGATCTATCCACACTTTCTTTGCTGTGACCAATCTGATCGCATCCCCATCCATCTGACCAAGCGGTATCACCTTTGAATCTGGACCCATCACAGAGCTAGGTGGCTGGGACTTGCAATGGTGGATATGCAACCCATGGATGATCACATCCGTTGCTTGATACACCAAAAGACACCCTGCGCCAGTAACATGGACGTTAACGCCACGGCCGTCGATGGCGGTGAAGCTGCTAATGAGAAGTGGCCTCTGGAGTGTGATGTGCATGTTCCTTTTGAAAGTAATCCATACTTTTCCCTTGATCATGGTGGCTCCATGACGAAGGGTCCCTGGCTTCGGGTTTAGAGGGTCATCAGAAGGATCAGTGACCTTATAGCGTATAACACCTTTGCCAATGTTGTTAGTCATTTTGCCGGAGAAACCAACGGAGCACGTGGCCAGCTGTTGCCGTTGATTCCGCCAACGAGGATTCCCTCTCCAGCATTTATCAATAACATTCATCGTAGCCAAACTAGCATTAGGACTTGCCAAGAGAATGACCACGAAAATGGCCAATGTGAAGCACCACGATGTAGCCATTGTTGAATTCTTTTGTTCTTGATTTCTTTTTTCTTCCAATTTTTGTAGATAGGAAGGATGGAAGTAGAGTGAGAGGGAGAGGTGGCTTTATACAGCAAAAGATGCCAAATAAGACAGCGAATGGTTGTGATTTTGTTTAGTCTGGTTATGAAGTAACGGTAGAGGGAGTTATAAGAGGCTTATGATGCTACGAATAGAAAGGTGAAGGTTATTGCTGTTTTTATCCTACACCAATAGTTGGAGCTACGCACTTAGTTTATCTAGGAATTAACACCATTTTTGTTTGAGACAAAGAAGTTTTTAAAGGAAAAGGTGCATAGCGAGGGGCAACAACGAATAAACCCTCAAAATAGAAATTAGGCACAGCCGTCTAGCCAAAAATGATGGAGAAATATAATATCCTCAATAAACAGCCGCAGCAAGGGCGTAAAAAGGCAAGAGGGGGAGGATGCTTCTGATCTCATGCAGCTCTCAGTTTGTTGCATTGTGGTTTTTCCTAGAGTTTTAGCCGCGGATGCAGCAAATACCCGTTGCCCCTTATCAGAATGTACTTTCAGTAAACCACCAGCTACCTTATTCAATTCAATTATACCAATAAATTATATTCTTCTTTATGTAATTTGCCAGGAGAAATACCAATTTACACCATTTCAAACATTCTTGAAACCCAATCAATATTCAATCTAAATAAAGATACCCATCTCAACCTAAACAAACATTTCAAACACACAAAAAACCCAGATGAGTAAACCCGCTTAAAATCCTAAAAGAAAAGGGTCATAACTTATGTAAAGATCAGTGACATCAAGAGATAACTGGGCATGCCAATCAGTTTTTTCAATCAACCAAAAAGCACGGTCCTCTCTGCTTTAACAAAACTCTAAGCTCCTAAGCCATGCTTCGATGCAAGACAAGCTGTGAGAGTAAAGGCGCTTGTTCTTATCTGGAAGTCTGTTGAGCCACTCATCTTCTGCGGTTGGCAATGCCTCTGCTTCTGATGATATAGAAGAAACAAAGGTTGCAATTTTCCTTCGGGAGTGAGATACAGAGCGCGGGAGGGAAAGAGATTTTTGGAGAAGAGAAAAACAGGGGAACTTTGGAAGAGTAGCTGAGGCTTGGGTTGCTGATTAAAGAGAATCAGTAATGATTAATTTTGAGACAGA
This sequence comes from Theobroma umbraticum, assembly GCF_002168275.2. Classification (NCBI taxonomy): domain Eukaryota; kingdom Viridiplantae; phylum Streptophyta; class Magnoliopsida; order Malvales; family Malvaceae; genus Theobroma; species Theobroma umbraticum. The sequence continues at coordinate 6,309,347 of NW_018397254.1, read as the reverse complement.
GGAAGCAGACAATTTTTTTTCGCGTTCTTTAATTTTAATTTATAGTTCCTTTTTTGGTTGATAATAGTTTTTTAAAATGGAAAATTTCATGAATTTTTTCAGGCAGAGTGTGCACTTTGGAGTTTGAACTGGTTTCAAGTGTAAGACTCCATTACCTTCTTCATGCATGTGCGTTTGGGCTTGGGGGTTTGCCGTTTAGAGCATTTTCCTCTCCTTTTTTAAAAATATAAAAAGATAAAGTACTAAATTAAAAAATCCTGTGTCGCGGTTGGAATCAATAACTTTTTCAGTTGTTAATATTTTAGCAATAAAGAGGAAAATTGGTTTTTAAGTTTTTAAAAATATTTTTATTTTTTATATTACAAATTGATTTTTCATTTTTTTCCACTTTTTTATAATAAAAAATATTATACATAAATATTGTAAAAAATTGAATTTATATTACAAATTAATACACAAAAATCAAAGTTTTAATACACAAAAAAATAAAAAAGGAACAAAAATTTCAAAACAAGGAAAATAATAAAAAGATACAGATTTTAATTATAATTACAGTTTGAATTTAGAATGTTTACTTATAACTCATTTGTCTTATTGCTTGAATTGAGGTCAGTAAGTGACAATAATCAATTTGAATTTATAGAAAATTTGTGCTATAGCTTTCATTAAGTGTAGGATCAAACATTTTTTTTATTCACTTGACAAAGTTAATCAAAAGAGATGAAGAAATTATATGAGTTAAGAAAAAACAATATATTAAAAAAACAAGATAATAAAAGAGGGAAAATATAACATGCTTTTTCATACAATCAAAACGGATTTATATATACTCTAGCTTCAGGAAAAAGATTTTTTTTTGTTTAAAACAAAGAAAATGATTATTTTTATTTATTGCATTTATGATTAATATAGTAATTTGAGAGTTTTTGCCATGCACATATAAATGAATATGTTCTTTTAAGCGCTGAGAGCTAACATTAATTAGTTCAAGGCTTCAAGCGCAGGTCTCCGTATCTTTTGTCTTGTCGAAATCTCCTTTGCTGTATACGCTTTTACCTATTTAATTCTTGATATATATCATTTATATTAATTTCCCTAATTTCTTTAATTTGGACCGTTGCAATGGCTTGCTTGAAAAACAAACCTCCTTCCCAACAACGTGGTCTCGTATTTTGGAGAATTTTTTCTGCGATCTCATGATTTTGATAAAAAAAAATTACGTCACAAATATAAGCTTAAGTCTCTATGCATATATTATAAGTAATTTTCACAAATTGTTAATTAATATACAATTTTGAAACCAAATAAATTCAAATAAAAAGGTGAATTAGAGATGGACATTTATGCCCTGCCAAAAGTTTTTTAGGGTTATAGCGGATATTCAATAGTTCTGATGGTCAAGGTACATTATTTGCAGTACCAGAACACTGAGAAGTGTTGATTGCAATGTAGCTGACAACTACTATATGCCCCTTCCTCGCACAGCCATCATAAAAACTAATTAGAGCAAGTAATTAAACAATTAATTTCTTGTGTAGCACTAGTTCAGCTTTTTTCTCATTGGACTCAGCATCTCAAGGTCCTGGAGCATTTTAGAACACCTGATGACCTTGTCAATTCACTAACTGATCTAGCATCGGCAACCTTAAAACTCTGTTCCTGGTTATAATAAGGCTTCGCCCCACCTACACCTGTTTGACTACTGAAAGAAGCTCCATTTTTGAATATATCCCCCACAGAATAAAATTTCCATGAAGCTTTGTCCTGCCTGTTGCCTTGTGTCCATGTTACCTATTTCAATGTAATTTGGATTCAGGATCAGCAATTAATTCTAATTCGAAGCCATGTGTTTCACAAAACAGGAACATTAGCCGTGGTATTAATTACCTCCTTGTTACCCAGTTTTGGAGCAATGAAATAGTTGGCTTCACTCTTAATGCTTGGCCTCATGCTTCCCC
>NW_018397254.1:6306959-6307289 GCF_002168275.2 Theobroma umbraticum | reverse complement strand
AGGACCTTGAGATGCTAAGTCCAATCAGAAAAAAGGCTGAACTGAACTAGTGCTACACGATAAACCCATTATTGCTGTAATTAGTTTTTATGATGTTTGTGCGAGGAAGGGGGCATACTGTAGTTGTCAACCACATTACAATCAACACGTCTCAGTGTTCTGGTACTGCAAATAATGTATCTTGACCATAAGAACAATTGAATATCCGCTATGAGCCTAATAAGCTTTTGGCAGCGCTTAATTTTCCACCTTTAATTCTTCTTCCTATTTGAATTTTTTTGATTCCCGAGTTACATGTTAATTTAAAATTTGTGAAAAGTCACTATAATA
>NW_018397254.1:6211141-6306847 GCF_002168275.2 Theobroma umbraticum | reverse complement strand
GAGAGAGAGACTTAAGTTTATATTTGTAACGCATTTTTTGAACAAAAGTATGAGATCAATAGAAAAATATCTCAAAATTGTTGTGAGATCATGAGAGAGAAATGAATAAAAGCTTATGTAGCAAGGAGACTTCAATATGGAGACCCGAGCTTGAAGCCTCGAACTAATTAATATTAGCTCACGGCACTTAAAAAGAACCTATTCATATATATAATTATATATGCATAGCAAACACTCTCAATTAGTTTCAAAAGAGGCAAGAGAACTAGGGTGTTAGAGCACCAGTTGAAGAGGAGTGATCAATACACTACTATATTTAAATTATATATATATATATTAAATACTATATTAATCATAAATACAATAAATAAAAAATAATCATAATATATAGTAAATAATAATTACAAAAATAATCTTTATCTTGAAGAAATAGTAAATATCGCTTTTGATTGTATGAAAAAGCATGTTATATTTTCTCTATTTTAGTATCTTATTTTGTAATATATTGTTTTTTCCTTAACTCATATAATTGAGTCTTGTTTCCTAATATGGGTAAGAGAACATATCCTAGGAACAACTGACTCTCTAAATTTCATTGGAGAGTTTAAGTTTTGAAGTTTAATTCTCTTGATCCCTTTTAATTAACTATGTTATGTGAATAAAAAAATGTTTGATCCTACACTTAATGATGTTATAGCACAAATTATTTACAAATTCAAATTGATTGTTGTCGTTAACTGATCTTAATTCAAATGATAAAAAAAAAAAATGAACTCTAGTTTTGCGTATTAATTTATAATATAAATTTAATTTTTTATTGATGTATAATAATTTTTATCATTGGAAAGTTAAAAAATGAAAAAAGAATCTGTAATATAAAAAAATAAAAATATTATGATGTTTAACAACTAAAAACCCAATCGTCCTCTTTATTGCTAAACTATAATCAAGAATAATAATAATAAAATATTAACAACTCTAAAAAGCTATTGGTTCCTAGTTGCAACCCTGACAGAAGAGCAGGATTTTTTAATTTTAGTACTTTATCTTTTTATATTTTTGACAAAGAAAAGGAAAATACTCGAACCGGCTAACCCGAAACCCAACCGTACATGCATGGAGAAGATAATGGGGTTTTACACTTGAAAGCAGTTCAAACTCCAGAGTCCACACTCTGCATGAAAAAATTCATGAAATTCTCCATTTTAAAAAATTACTATCGACCAAGAAAAGAACTATAAATCAAAATTAAAGAACCCAAAAAAGGAAGAATGTCTGCTTACTCTGTCGCAAAATTAATCATTACTGATTATCTTTCATCAGCAACCCCAGCCTCAGCTAATCCTCCAAAATTCCCCTGTTTTTCTCTTCTCCAAAGATCTCTTTCCTTTCCGCGCTCTGTTTCTCACTCCCAAAGGAAAATTGTAACCTTTGTTTCTTCTAAATCATCAGAAGCAGAGGAATTGCCAACCGCGGAAGACGAGTGGCTCAAAAGACTCCCAGATAAGAACAAGCCCCTTTACTCTCACAGCTTGCCTTGCATTGAAGCATGGCTCAGGAGCTTAGGGTTTTGCCAAAGCAGAGAGGACCGTGCTGTTTGGTTGATTGAAAAACCTGATTGGCATGCCCAGTTATCTCTTGATGTCACTGATCTTTATATAAGGTAAAATTATGACCCTTTTCTTTTTAGGATTTTAAGCGGGTTTCTTTATCTGGGTTTTTTTGTGTTTTATTATTTGTTTAGTTTGAGATGGGTATCTTTATTTAGTTTGAATATTGATTGGTTTCAAGAATTTTTGAGATGGTGTGAATTGTTATTTCTCCTGGCAAGTTACATAAACAAGAATAAATTTTATTGGTATAATTGAATTGCATAAGGTAGCTGGTGTTGCTGAAAGTATTTTCTGATAAAGGGCAACGGGCGCTTGCTGTATCCGTGAGTAAAACTCTTGGAAAAACCACAACGGAACAAACTGAGAGCTGCATGACATCAGAAACATATTTGTCTATCATTTTTTGCTAGACGGCTGTTGCCTAATTTCTATTGTGGAGCAAATATTCTCTTAGGTGTTTGAAGGTTATATGTTCTAAAACCCTTTCTTGTATATCATTAGGTTAGATGTCATGAGGCAGAGGATGGCAATTGATGATGAGGATTTAGATTTTAGCACTGAACATGAATTTTATTTGATTTTTTAGGAGCTCAAACATGATATATATTTGTAGCTTAAGTTCTAATGAATAACATAAGACTAGCATATTAAATGCATAAATTTTCGGTGCTGTAGCCATGTGTAGACTAAAAGGGCTTCATTATATGTTAAAAGTGATTTATGTGGAATCGTACTAGCAACAGGGGTTGGTAGTGGCAAAACTTTAGCTGACTTGACTTAGTTCTGTATGAGGTGAAATGGAACAAAATTTTCCCCAGAAAAATTAAAGTTGAATGATGTTCTGCATTCAAAAGCTGAAACGGAGATAACACACATCAAGGACAGTTGGGAAGGTTTGGCCATTTCCACGATCTATAATGATAGCACTATTTTTCACAGCACCCTGCTTATAGATCCACCTTAGATTTATGGAGCAAAAACCTTGAATGTTACATCCCCTGCTGGCTTTATGCACATTTTCTCACTTAAGCAGAATTGAGGGATGGGATAGAAGTTCAGAATGAAGAGGAAAAGGAGTCATACTGGAAAATGATGTTAATTGTTAGAGAGCATGAGAAAAAGCTTTGTGATGTTAACTAATGGAGCTTGTAAAGGAGAACACTTAATTCTCTTTGGACCTTGGCTAAAATCTGGTGTTTCTTTGTATACCTTGGTTCTTAGGTGGAACAAGCCATGTCTTCCTCTAAAACAAAATGCTACAAGGAATCATTTCTATGTGGTGAAATCCATCAGGAGATTGTTTAAATAATTGGAAGCTTGTCACTTTGATTATTTGTTGATGTTAGTTTTATTTGATTTAATGTATTCATACATTTGAAGGTGAAACTGGGAAAGGGAAGTGAAGAAACATCAGTGAAAAGTGTTATACATCTTCTCAGCTTTTATTAACAAATTTAATCTATGATTGGACTGAGAGGATTGTATCATATGCCACAGGTACTTGAAGAGTGGACCTGGGAATCTTGAAAGAGATGTGGAAAGGAGATTTAGTTATGCATTGAGTCGAGAGGATATTGAAAATGCAATTCTTGGAGGACCATAAAGAGCACTAGTTAGTTCCTGCGCATGTGTAACTTCACTCAAGCAGTTGCATAGTGTTTAAGATGTCAGTTACTTTTTCGACTTCCTTAACTTTGAAAGGTTCATAGCACTGCAATCTTCTATCTCTGATGCTATTCATTTTCTCCTTTCTGGGTGAAATTATCTGTGCCTAATTTTTCTTACTTAACTTGCAAAGGTCACATGATGATCTTGTCTTAGACTCTTAAATTATTGAGCTAAGCAAGTTATTGGCACTTTATGACTGATTGATGCACATTTTATCAAAGATTTCAGATTGAAGGATACATCATCCATTATCATCGTGATGCTTGTTTTCTTATTTTCCTAGTTATGTTTCATACTGCTTTGTGGTGATTCCAGCTAAAACTAATAGGATATAGTTATTCATTCCAAAGAACTTGTGTTAACGGGACTATGTATTTCCATTTCAAAAAGAAACCCCAAAATGTTCTGATCATTCAACAAAATTTTATCCTGTTGGTACTCCGTTTTTCTTTATGTATAGTCTCACCATTCAGCACCGTGAGAACTGCTCTCAGATTATGGTTTTGAATTATCTCAGAGAACAGGGTACAACTGCTTGGTAGATAAGAAATAAATCACAAGCAACTAGGTGGTTCTCTGGCTTTAGAAACGCATGTTACCTAGCAATGGCAGTCCAGTGTATTTTGGTCTGAGTATATGTTAAATCTGGCAGTTAGGGGTGACACTTGTCCAGCTATGCAGCACTGGAGAAGTTCTAAGCAAAATGTTTAAAGCAATTAAGGAGACGAGAGTATACGGTAGAGCAGTAGAGATCTGTTGGAAGATAGGCAAATATGTTTCATTGCCTTGAGAAACGAGGAAGAATGACGTTTGAAAGCATGTACAAAGCCCATAATTTTTTTTCCTCTTGAAAGGTCTGACAATCTCGTTTCTCTCGTGCTTCCTCTGAAGCTAAGTATAGTATCTGTCCTCTGTATTGTAGGTCTTCAGTTACCCAACCAGGCAGATTCCTTTGAGAACATCTGCAAAATCTACAGCAAGAACTTCTGCTCCCTCTCTCCTTCTCCTTTCTAACCCAGCAACATTTATTATTTAATTTATGCATCCTACTTCTTAATTGCACATCTTTTCCATCGAGCTGGGGTGAAATGAGTTTGCCCATGAAAAGGTTTTTTAAGAACTTCAATGCGACTCTGCAGATTGATAATGGGACCAGTATTCCTTGACAAGTTGCCCAAACAGAGAATCTTCTCTTTCCATCAACTTCGTTGGCTCATCGTACTCCACAAGTTTGCCTGAAATTATATAAAAAACAACCCACATTCATATTGTGATTTTGCTAGATAATAAACGGGGCAAAATAAAAAATATATTGTTAAAGCCGATTCTACTAGCGAAGGGCCAGCCCCTTATCTGCCCTGTTCAACCCTCCAGCAGGGGGTTCCGCCATTCGGGGTTTGATTGTCCGAGGGACTGATTCCAGGGAAGGGGTGAGTTTTAACAAAAATGTAAAAGAAAAACAGCAAATGAGGCAATATAATGCCCATGCATCAAAAGCTAGTGCACATAAATTTGCCTTGGGAGCTTTTCATATTATAGAAAGATGCCTGCTAAGATGAAAGAATGCAAAGTACATTCATATGTAAAGGTCAATTTTTGATTTCAGCATTAAAGAAACTCACCATCACTGATGGCAAGCACCATCGTGCAATCCATCACAGTTGGTATCCTGTGTGCCACTGTGATAACTGTGCAATCTGCAAATTCTGTGCGAATAGTTTTTTGTAAAATCAAGTCAGTTGCATTATCAATTGACGCAGTTGCTTCGTCAAGCACCAATATCCGACTTCTCCTCAAGAGGGCACGGCCCAAACAAAATAGCTGCCGTTGTCCCATGCTCCAGTTTGATCCATCTTCCACAACTGCAGGACCAATTGGTTTTCGTCAGTGAACAGTCCCCATAAAAAGAAGAAGCATACAGCATGATCAAATTTCTGAAACTTACCCAAGGAGTCCAGTCCCTCTTCTTTTTCCAGAACAGCCTCTCGAAGTTGGCACTTGTCAAGAACCTTCCAAATGCGGACAAAAATCAGCTAAATTCACAATATTCTTAGCATCAACAGGATGCAAGGAATCATTGGCCAATAGTGGACATTCAAACTTTACCTCCCATATCTCCTGGTCAGTGTGTTGGGATAGAGGATCCAAATTGTATCTCACAGTTCCATTAAAAAGAGTAGGATCCTGAGGTATGATTCCAAAACGAGACCTCAGATCGTGAAGACCAATAGTACAGATGTCGATGCCATCAACTATGATCTTCCCTCCTGCTGGCTCCACCAGACGGAATAAAGCGCTTATCAGAGTTGTCTTCCCACTGCCAGTTCGACCAACGATACCAATCTTGTGCCCTCCTTGAAATGTGCAACTGATGCCTCGAAGAACTAATGGTGTATCGGGTCGGTATCTGATCTGTTTAATTATATTTTCTCAGTACACTTGTTGTTGCTAGATGGAAGCTCTTCTACATATGTAAATGCAAGAAAAATTATACCTGCAAATCACAGATATCCACTTTACCCACAGCTGGCCAGTTGGATGGAGGACGATTCTCCTCTATCACTTCAGGGGCTTCACTTGGTATGTACATGTATTGGTTAAGCCTTTCTACAGAAATGATGTAATTTGCTATAGTGCATTGGTTTTGAATTGAAAATACAAGGGACATATTCAGTGAAAGACCATAAGAAAGAGCCATCCCAATAAACCCTGCAAATATATTAGTCGGTGTTATAGATTGATATGGAAAAGCCAGCAGCTTAATATTACTCAAGGAATTTGTCTCATAAAAGCATTCTTGATGAGACTCTTGAATCAGTGTAAGAGACTAACAGATCCTTTTAAATAAAATTTTACTATATACTAACCAGAACTGAAAGTCCCACTAGGAAGCAAAACCATGCAGAGGGCTGCAGAGGCAAGAACAGTAGCACTAAGTGTCTCTAACCGTTGGATCAACCATTCATTTGCTGCAAAACTGTGGAAGAAAGGACTAGCATTAGTGTCAATGAGGTGAAGGTTCTTAGCAAAGAACCGTTCTTCCTCTTCAAAAGCCCTTATTGTGACGGCTCCTGCTATTGACTCAGCTAGATGGTTTGCTACCAAGGATTTGGTTGTGCCATTTATCCTCATCAACTCTTTTGCAGTGGAAAAGTAATATTTCTGTATACAACCGATAAAAAAGTTTTCAAGGTTAGTCAAATTTACTCAATGCCATCTTGAAAGAAACTCATAGTGTGTTACCTGTAAGCAAATTGCTGCATAGATGACTGGTACAGAAACAAATAGGACTTGCCAAGTAACAACGGCCAGAACTCCAAGATTGCTATAAGCATTTATGGTAGCCCCAACAGCAAAGATTAAGCTGAATGGGACATCAAGATCAACAATGCTCAGATCAACAGATACCTATATGGAAGAAAGAAGGTATAACTGTCAATTAGGTGAATCACTTTCAGTTACGTCAATATTTTGTGAGTGGGATGCTTACCCGACTTAGTATCCTTCCTAGAGGAGTGGAGTCGTAAAATGACATAGGTGCACGAAAAAGGGAATTTAGTAGCTGTGAAAATAAAGATTTTGAAGATCTAATACCCAAGGTAACTACGGAAAGAGATCTACACAGCAACAATAGTGTTGAGAAAAACCCAATCACCAAATAAACTGCAATCAGTTTCAAGGGGCTAACATTAGGATTGTCAACACTAGCAGCCATCCAGGAGTTCTGTGATATCTGACCCCCCACAAACAAAAGGTGACTAAGAGCAGAAATGGAGAAGAAGAAAAAGCCTTTGTCCTGATTGAGGTACTGTATGTATGGCTTAAACCCTGTATCTCCTCTCTCCCTTTCTTCTTGCTTGATCAGTTGGTCACCTTTCGAAATTTTAAACTGTTTTTTCGCATAGCTCTTCTTGATCTCTCTAGTGGATGTTCCATGTTTATCGGAAGAGTTAACTTCAGCAACTCTTCCAGAACCAGCAGTTTCTTTATGTGCATTGACAAGGTCCTGAAATTCTTGACTAGAAGCTAATAACTGATGATAAGGAGCTGCTTGCAGGATCTCCCCATCTGACATTAACTGTCAACAAAATCAACATTAGAACAAAAATTTTTGTTATTAAACAGATTTGAAAGAGCGTTCATAGGAAACAAAGAAAGACAATCTTTTATTGTGGGGGAATATATACTAACCAAAACAGAATTAAAAGCAGGCAAGAAATCAACTTGATGCGTCACAAGTAAAACTGCCTTGCCTGAAAGTGCTTCCATAACATACTCCTGCAACAACCAATAAGTCAGCTTTCACATAAGTTGGCAATAAAACAAATTGCATGGTGATAGCAGAATGTAGTTACATTAAATAAACTTGTAGCTGTGTGAGCATCCACTGCACTGAATGGATCATCCAAGAGATATATATCAGCATCCTGATAGAGAGCACGAGCAAGTTGAATTCGCTGCTTCTGACCACCACTAAGATTGACTCCTCTTTCACCAATTTCAGTTAGATCACCATAGGGCATCAACTCAAGGTCCTTCACCAAGGAACACCTCTCAAGCGTTTCTTCATATCTTGGCCTATCCATGGCAGCCCCAAATAATATGTTATCTTGTATTGTTCCTGTCTGAATCCAGGCTGTTTGAGAAACATAGGCAATCTTTCCAAATACTTGAATCTACACAATGGATAATGGAGCAGATTACTAACAGCAAAACTAACTTTATCTTCATGAAAGAGGAAACAAGATTAGGCGCACCTATATATATTTAGACCTGCTAAGAAATGAAGATAAAAGGCAACAATATGCTAAGAGAAAAGGCTAAATGCATTCCATCCTTCATATAAAGTATCAAATTTTATGACTTACAGATCCTTGGACGTTAGGGACTTCTCCAAGAATTGCGGCTAACAGGGTTGATTTACCAGAGCCAACTTCTCCACATACAGCCACTTTTTCCCCCATTGTAACCTCTAAAGTTATGTTTCTTAGAGTGGGTTTTGAAGAATTCTCTTCCCAGGAAAACCCTCCTGATTTAATAGAAATGGCTAAGTCGGCATTCTCCACATGGCGTTTTTGCCGGATATTTGCACTCTGCAGTTCTGGTGCCTCAAGGAATTTCACAACACGCTTTAATGCAACCTTCGCTTGAATGACGATCCCAATAACATCAGGTATAGATCTAATGGGATCCTGAACAAGCCGTAATGTGGCCACAAAAGTGAAGACATTACTAGCATGCAGAGGAATTTTCAAGAAATAACATGCCCCAAAGGTAGCAGCAGAGACCAAAACAGGAGAGGACCAAAACAGAAAGCCATTATATGCTTTTCGCAACTGCACTGCTGATAACCATTTGTATTCCACAGCCCTTAAATTTTCTATAACTTTCTTAAAATGGCTCTCCCATGCATATAGCTTCAGCACCTTCATGCTTATAAGAGCCTCAGAACTAGCCTTAAGTCTCTCATCTTGAGCACTCATTAGCTTGCTTTGAAACCTGTGCTGTAACTTGGCAAGTGGAGTATTGCACAGGACAGTGAGGATGATAACAACTAGAGCTGCGATCGTGGCTAATCCCACTGCACGGAAGAGAATTATTAGAGCAAAACACAGCTGAAGGCTTGTTGTCCATGTCTGATGGAACCAGAAAGGAAACTCTCCAATCCTATAGGCATCAACTGTAACATAATTCGTTATCTCACCACTCGAGTGCATCAGCCTTGCAGCATTGGATAATCTCAATTGCTTCTTATAAATAGCTGCAGTGAGCAAAGACCTTACTTTCAGACCGATTAGTCTGGATCGAAAATACCACTGCCTTTGTGACAAAGACTCTAAACTCTTTGCAAAGAAGAGTGATACGGCCAATAAATAACCTTCATATTTGAAACTTCCTTTTCCCTCAGCAACCAAAATGAAAGCATTAAGAAGCAGAGGACCAGAGGACACAGTGAGTATCTTAAGCAAAGCAAAAAATCCAGACACCAAAATCTCTCTCCTGTGGCATAATATTATTGTCTTCAAAATAGATGGCTGTGATGATGGTTTGGCTTGCTTTTCCCTGTTCAGTTGCTCTAAAAACAACAAATAGCAGCTTTCTGCTTTCTCTGCCTCACGTAAATTGGGTATATCTTCTTCCTGAAGAGTCTTCTCCCTACCTTTCCTCATCAAAGGATTCAACCACCAAAAGGAGAATTTACTAAGGAGTCCAGCTGTGGAAAATGGGGTAACTTGCGCGTTATAATCAGCTTTAGTACTGCCATCGGCCTCAGCATTTAAAGGCGCATAAAGGCCATTTTCATTGGTGTCCTGATCACCATCTTCAAATTTATATCCCTTATACGCACAGAGCAGCAACAATATTGCTCCAGGTAATGACAGAACTTCCAAAACTATATTCACTGTGACTATTTCGTTCAGAATAGCAGCAAAAATGGATAAAACACAAACAATTACTGCAAATATTAATGCGAGAATCGACAGTAGATGAAGTGGTGTCTTGGGAAGTCGATTACCCCTAAGGCTCACAGTTAAACCCACCAATAACCATGTGCAGCCCTGAAACAGTGCTAGCAACCACCAATTGAAGGGCAATAAAGTCTGAGTTTTCCTCAACTTCTCTTCCAAAATCCAAATGCCAAAGCACAAGTACACCAACCCAAGACAACCATTAAAAACAGCAGAAGCCGTCTGTAAAGCAGAACGATGTCGAAAGCGAGCAGGAATGCCAGCTGTTTTCGATGACGACTTCTGAATCATGTTGAATAACAGCATTATTAAGAGCAGAATATCGAAACAAATTATCATTGCTTGATTAATGCACGAAGAGGGATGAGTGAGATGCCAAAAAGTAGAATTGCATGGCTTTCCGTCACTATCTGAACAAGCAGGTTTCCCACAGAACATAGTCCATAAATGCTCCATCTTAGCTCTTTTCCTTGATCTTCAAACCTGCATATACCACAAGAATACTAAGAAATTAGTAGAGTAGTAGGACATAAGATCTTCAAAACATCAAACAGAAAAAAGAAACTTTAATCAATTTTAAGAATACTTTACAATAAAAAAGTCAATAAGCAACTTTTAAGTCCAACTGTCCTACTTCAAAAAGAATGTAAAATAATAAAATAAAAAGGATCTTTACATAGCAAGCAAGAGAGCTTGCAATCTGCAGGCCATCATTAGAAGTAGAAAGATTCTTTGAAGGCAAACGAAAAGCAAAACATTCATTCCCACAAAAAAGAATTGGATGACAACTGATTTAGGGGAAGAACTCAAGATAAGTAACATACCTATCAATTGGTCAGAAGACAAGGAACCAGCCCGACCCTTTTCTCAGCAAATGGTTTCCAAAAGACTCGTGTAAATGCTCCTATCACAGAAACCAATTCAAGCCGAAGCAAATCACAACCACAAATTACCTACAAGCAAAATCCCAGAAAGCAACAAAGGAGAAACCGCCAGCCATCAAGAACGTTTGTCGTCATGTTAAAATAAGAAAATTTCAACGTGGGTTCACGGCCAGGTTGTAAAAAGTCCGACATGGTAACTGCATGATTGTATAATATAACTAAAGAAAAACCAATGCTTATGAAATCGATTAAATGCGGATTTTTGAAAAGCCGGAGGGAAGCAGTCAAAGCAAATGATGAATGGAAATAACTGCCCCAAATACAACCCTTCTTATTCTTCTTTTACGAAAAGAATTAATACACAAACATAAAACTAACCAGGGAAATGATTACGCAAAACCCGAAATCTTCTCAAAAAGTGTCTCCCCGTATTACAGAACAAGTTAATTTATTAGGAATTGTTTTTTAACTTCATTTTCCTCCCCAGAAGAAGAAGAAGAAGAAGAAGAAAGAAAGAAAAGCAAGATCGAAATTGTTGATTAATTCATTCCCACTTGTTTTTGCAGTGCTACGCTACTGTTACGAAACAGTTAGCGAAATAAAAGAGATTGACAATGGGAAACAGAAATCCAACACCTGCGAATGGACATATATTTGTTAAATGGTCGGGGAAGAGTGAAGGTGATGGATCAAAGTCTGATGTCGTCATGGCTCACGTCTCTTAAATGTCGGAAATTCGTGTATCTGTTCTCCTCCTGCCTTAAACAGTTGTACGTGTTTTACTGTTACCATTCCGTTTATGACAATTTTGAGGAGACGTGCACCTCCGCATTTCTTATATTCTTTCAGAAAAATCACAAATATTTGGTTTATGGGTCAAAGCCTCTACCTCCATATAAATCTTAATTTTTTTATTTAAAAACATTTAAATTTTACCTTTTTCAATAAAAAGTATATATTAATCAACACATTAAATATTCAAATACTTTTACTTAAATCTTAATATTTATTAATAATTTAATCAATATATCTTTTAAAGCTTTGAAAGAGAACAATAAGAGATGAAGCAAAACACCTATAATTACTACCGCAACGATAGATTTACGAGAAGTAGCTTAGGATTTCCCATTAATTTTCTTCGCTGTCAGGCAGTACGGCCTAATTCGTGTTGCCGACGTGACTCAATCGTACTTTTTTTTTTCCATCATGTGACTCAATTTAAGATTTAAGCAGACATATTTCTGAGCACCAGGCCAAGCTCAGTCGCTCAACTCAACGAGTCACCCGTGCCCTGCGTTCGTCGGAAAATTTTCCTCTCATAGAAAACGAATGGACCATGTGTTTCTTTCTTTTTATTATTCACAAGCAAAAAGATCTTTCTTTGCATTATTTTATCATTTTCTTTTCATTTTCAGACTTTAACTTGTTAGTTCTTTTGTCCAAAACCCCACGCCTCTCGCATATTACATTAATTAATTGTTGAGCTCTTTGTCCGATAGCTGTAATTAGATTTGCACGATATTTTCTTGAAAGGCAAGTGCACTTTTGGGGCATATCTACGGAGTCCATATTTTATTAGAATATTAATCGGCAATAATTAAGTAGTAAAATTGATTAGTTGTTTTATAGTGTTGAGCTCTTTATTGGATACCCTCAACCTTAGGTATAAGCATCCTCCATGCTCAGCCCAGTCCCCATAGGAATTTAGATTATGATTATATTCTTTTATTTGATTCGATTCCTTCTGCTTCGACCAGCAAAAAGTACTCTGTCAAAATGAAACCTTGGCTACAGAAAGCACCCAAAAGCCACCATTGACATTTCAGAGTCTTTTTGCCCAATATAATTCGACTAAATCTACAGTTCTACCCAATATAATTCGTCCATGTGTAGATAACAATGATTGCTGATTAGTAAATTTTTTTTATATTTGAAGGAAAGGGATTTAATTACTTTTTTTTAAAAAAATCATACACTAATCAATTAATTAAATATTCGAATGTAATCAATAATTAATTATTAAATCATTCAATTAAGTAACCAATAATTTATTTCGTTACTAATGAATGATGTAACACTTTTTTAATTTAGTTTAATTAATCAATTTGTAATTATAGAAATATTGGCCAAAACCAAAGAAAAAAACAAAGAGAAATCCTTTTGCCTTCCTACATTTTGCATCTCATGTATCAAAGCACAGAGTGTAGCTCAACTTATTCACACGACTTAATTTAAGATGATGTCAATGTCCATCTATTCATACATACCAGAGACAAATGTCTCATCTTCGTTGACCCACCAAGTTAGAAAATTGAGACTTTATGTCTTGTAATTTGAAGTTGTAACTCACTCAACCTTCCAAAATGTTACAAGACAAATGAAGAGAAATCAAACAGTGGTTCCCCTGACTAGAGTGATAGACAATACTTCCAGAATAAAGCAAGATAGTACTATGTAAAATGGAAGAAATTCATCAATGCAAGAACAATAATTTTGAAGTCGCTTTACCCAAGAGAGAGATCATGTATACAGGTTCTTCTATCATTCTCAACTAGCATATAAGTTATAAATCCGTCCCCTCGATCTTTTGCTTTAAGGAAAGTATATTTTACTATTTCATGTGTCACATATGATGGGTTTGGCTATAGATAGCATACTCAAAATATATAATAAAAATAAAAAAAACTTTAAAACTAAACAATTAAAACATTTCTTCACGCATGAATTACTTTGGTGATATTTAACATATAAAAATTCAAAATTAATTATTATTCACACAAAGGGAGTGGTGGCAAAGAGAGAAAAATGCTTTTTCTTTTTTTGATAAAAACTAAGTTTTCTTCAATTGTAAAAAACTCTCATATGAAAAATAGTTAAAAAGTAACTTATATAGTTAAGTTAAAATAACTTCAATTTTATAATTAAACCCTTAATATTATAACCCATTATAATATTGATTCCATTACTTAATTAAACTCTTTTAATTAAGTCCTTAAAAATTAAAATCAAAATTAATTTCTTTTATATTTTGCGACTAAGGCCTTATAATTATACCTAAATTTAATTAAATCTTTTAATTAAGTTTATAAAAGTTAATTACTTAGTATGTGATTTAAGTCTAATCTCTCCTAATTTAATTCAAATGCAATAATTTGTATGACCCATTAAGTTCCTAACATGCAGGCAATGGAATTGATTAATGACTTAACTGATTAATATAAATTTTAATAAATTAATTTATAATCAATTTCATAAATCAAGATTGGTATCTAACAATATGTCATGGCCACTCAATTGTTAGAAAAGTCAAACGATTCTTTGACAACCTTTCAGTATACAATCTATCAATATAATTCATTCCCTCATCATATATCATAGAGATAATAAAAGCTTGGTACAGTGTCTACTCTTATTGACCTTTATATTTGTTCTTACAGTTATAGCATTAGCTTTCTAAATACTTATGAAACATTTTTATAATCTCCATGTCACATTGGTCAAGGACTTTACTAAGCTAATGTTAATAAAAAACTGATAAAATATGTCCTGTAAAACACTTAAAGTGATGATTCCTATCTTAATCACTTATTTACCTTCACAACGCTTCATCTTATACCCAAAAGCATTCTGTTTGGATATCCTTAATTAGGCACCCATAGAGATTAAATTAAAGCATAACACTCTATATATAATACAATCTGGTGTCTTTAAGTCTATAGAGCATTTACACAACTGACACATGAAAAGTGTTGCTTAGACACTAGAGTATATTACCAAATGCACTTTTCATGACTGGTCATGTTCAGTGAATTTACTTTCTTAAGCAAACACTTATATTCTAGTTTTAAATATCTCTATACTTCAATTTATAAGATCGATTATTTACTTTTAAAGTAAAGAACATAAAATAGACTAGTCTTTAAACATTATAGATGTCTAATCTCAATGATACACTAATAAGAAATATTTTAAAATTATGCTTTGATACATAAAAATCTCATAATTGCAATCCATTACAGTTCCCTTATAAAGCATATTAATCTCATGAATTTTATTAAATTAGACTTATAACTCATTATAATTAATGTTTTATTGATGAAAATTTTTTTTTAATCATTCAACATGAATGATATTGTAACATAATTGAAATCAAGTCTTAACTAATCTCAATTAACTGCATAACTCATCCCAACATCATATATATATATATATATGTATAAAATATTTTACCTTTTTTTACAAGAAAAAATATTTGACCTTAATTAAACTAGTGACAAATAATTTTTGATTAGGTGTAAATAGAACAACATTGTAGTAGTTAAAAATAAAATCGTAGTTGAACATGATTTGAAGTCATATTTCAACCAGGACAAAACATGACTAATATCTATATATGAAAGGTGAGGGAAAACATATCTTTAAAAATAAACTGTAATATATTTTAAAAAAACAATAAATATAAGATAAAAAAGCAATAATATTCATTCCATAGCCTAGCCTTTCCACAAAAGAATACTATCATCCAAAACGTTTTAATTTGGTGGCCATGGAATCTGATTTTAGTGCGCTTCTCTTTCTTTCTGGATTGTGGATTGAGCAACTTGTCCTTTAAAAAAGATGATTATATACGTACATATATGTGTATATATATATAATATCTTAATTTGCTTAGGACAAAACAATTAGCTATGAAACACACAAACGAAAAACCAAGGGAATGGGATAAGAGGATATTTTGGGGCAAGGTTGTACCTGCAAAGGAGTGGAGAGGGCACTAGGGCAGTATCAATGCCAAGTGCCATCAATCATCCCCTTCCGACCCGACCCCCCACATGTAAAGTGGTCTCTGGCAATCCTGTTGTTGATGGAACATCCGATCCTTTTCAGTTTTTAGTGCATCTAGGGTCCTGTTTCACCGAAAGGCGGCAAGAGAAAATGTAAATGATCATGATAAATAAAACGACAACTAAGTGTACGGTTCGTAAACGAAAATAATTGTGGGAAGAAAAAGGCCAAGCAACTTTTCTGTAACGATAAAGTAAAATTAAATACTACCACTTTCGGGATGATATGGCATCAAAATCCCAGATAGTAATAGAGAACGCCACATGGGGTATCTTCATTTTTATCATGAGAATGATATTGCCATCACGTTGCTGCTCACGGTTTCGTAAATTTGATTGTGACATCCAATATTAATTTTTGGCACTGGGACCAAAGTGATTGTTGGAAAGAGGGAGGAGCACCTGCCATTCGCTACCCATTTGGCAGTGTTTGGAATAGATAATTATGGCCAACTAGGGTTTTTTTTTTATGAGACAAAAGTAAATTCATTGATTTGGAAATAAATGCATAAGCACGTTCCAGCGGGTGAATTCAAGCAAATAAACACATAAAGCTATAAATCTATATTGATCAAGCCGTAGTCATTTTCCAATTAGAATTCGTTAAACATATAACGTTTACGTCCAAATACCATTGGCTGATCAACTGGATCAATTAGGTGAAAAACAAGACTAGTTGAACTGTGTACTAGCTAGTTTCCTTTTAGAGAAAAATGTCCATATATAGTCACATTTTACCCGTTTAGGCGTTGGCCCATAGAATAAAATCACCAGCTAGTAGATACATCTAAAGGTAGAGTTAGTCAATTTTTATTAAGAAGATAACAGATGAAAAAATTAAAAATTAAAAATTTTTAAAATTAATACATTACATTTAAATAATAATAAAAAATTCATAATAAAAATTAATTTTATATGACATATAAAGCAAAATGAATAAGAAAGAAAAACTTATAAAAAAATTATACTTGACGATATTTTCTAGATTTATAAAAAATAATATATAAAA
Organism: Theobroma umbraticum; assembly: GCF_002168275.2. Classification (NCBI taxonomy): domain Eukaryota; kingdom Viridiplantae; phylum Streptophyta; class Magnoliopsida; order Malvales; family Malvaceae; genus Theobroma; species Theobroma umbraticum. Next base: position 6,290,359 of record NW_018397254.1, on the reverse strand, counting down.
TATAAATAATTAAATACGATATATAAATTTTTATATAATAATTAAATAATATAAATAAAAAAATAACTTTATTTAAGCGCACAAGATTAAAAATTTCTTTTTTAAAAAATAAAATGTATTTCAGTAATTAGTTACGTAAGAGAGAGTAAAGTAAAATAAAAAAAATGAAAAGAGAGAAAAGAAAGAGAAAAAGAAAGAAAGTGAGAAAGAGGTGTGAATAAACAACATTGATTAAGATTTATATGGTCATTTTATTATTTATTATTTATATCAATTATTAAATAAAAAATATTTTGGGAAGTATTATAAATATATAATAAATAAAATTTTTTAAAATTTTTGGAGAAGCCATAGCTTCCTTAAATATACTACTTTCCAAATTATTAAAAAATATATATAATAATTAAAATTTTTTAAAAATTTTCCCATAACAATACCACCCTCCGCCCATTAATAACAGATGATAGTTTGTAAACTGTGATGTTTACATATATAAGTACGCATAATGTTTCTTTTGGGTTAAGAAAAAATATTTAAGCAATTCTACTTTCAATTCAAACTTACTTGACTCAACATATCAACTAGTCGCAGAGTTAGATCCAAGAATTTTTCTGAAAAATGTTATAATTAAATTTATTTTAACGTAAAGTCTTTGAGTCTACTCCTTACAAAATTACACACAAAAAAAATTAATGAATTCATTAGTGTCATTAATTATATAAAACTCTACCATAAGTAATATAATTAATGAAAATTTTTAACACTTTAGTTGTGTCATTTAACACCACTCCACTCTATGTCAGTGGGTCCTTGATTGCGTGGCTAAATAAACCCTGCAACATGTGATATACATTTCCCATATAGATGTGAAAAGGACTCTCTCCTAGTAAAAATAACAAAATTATGTCGACGAAAAAAGAGAGAAAGATTATGGGATGTATGATGTATCCTTGCTTTTTGAATAGGGAATATAGATAGCTAGTTTTTTAATTTCCATGAGGAATTGAAGGCACCCTGTTGGATTCTTTTAAACGAAATCACTATCAATATCGCTATCAAACATGATAGGATAACAATGTTTTTCTGCACTGCTACATCACTGCCTACGCCATCTCTAAATTTTCTCTAATATCACTTAACTTGCACTCCTTTGTTTTTTCTCCTTGTTACCTGTTAAGAAATGCCTGTTTTATGAAGAAGCTACCGAGGGAGTGTGATCGCAGTTCTTATTTCCCTTTTCCCATCAACTGCAATATTTCCTATTGCTATTTGCCGTCTTTGGTCCCTTCACCATTTTTGTTTAATGGAAATCAATTATTGTCAGTATTACTTTAAATTAAAAATGCAATTAGCTTTCGAAGCTTGCACGTAACATTAACATTTATCAACAATCCAGTTTTAAATACGATTTTAAAATTCAAAATTACTACGTAAAAACAAATCTCGGGAAGTGATTAAATGGTTGACAATCAAATTAGATTAAACCAATTGCTGCGACGCCTTCATGCTCAATTCTCTTTTCAGGCATTTGGTGTTTGATTTTATTAGTAATTTATAATTCGAATGAGAGACATATACGTGGCTTAGGATGACTGAAGAGTAAAGGCAACGCCAGTCGTTCGCCGCCCAAACTTTTAAAAAGCGAGTTGTCGTTGGTTTCATGCAATGTGATTGAGTTGACTGAATAGAAATGACGATAGTCCCAAAACATTCGCTCGAGCAGTCCAACGAGCATGCCATCATCACTGACGCTTCCTCCAATCCATAGTAACCACATCATTACGATTCATTACTACTAGTACTGTATATTATATTCATAAAAGTTTATTGATAAGAAAAAAAATAGTGTAGCATTTATTTTTGTGATATTATAGTGTATACAAAGCCTTGGTAAATCGTAAGCTAATATATATTGAGATTCTTAATTTTGATTATAATTATATATTGATTTATTAATTTTTAAAATAAATATTTTATTTTAAATGTGTAAATAATATTAATATCTAAATATAAAATATTTAAAATATTTTTTTATTCTTTTTCTTTCTTTCACATGAATGAATGATATTTTTTTATTTTGACTGACTAGATATGAGTCATCCACCTCCTCTTTTTGTATTTCGTTAATTGAATTTTATTTGATTAAAACTAAGTTTCGTAAAAACTCTCGCCTTCTTTAAAATATCATGAACAATTTCTATGGGTTGAGCTCTTTTTTCAAGAAAATAGAGCATAACGGGAACATTTAAATAGGTTTGATTATTTATCGAATCATAAAAACCCACTTTTCGAAGATCTCTTTCCTCTCTTCGGGATCGAATATCAATTGCAACGATTCGATAAACGGCTCATTGTGATAGATGTAGTTAAATAATATCTCAAGAGAGCACTTGATCTGGAAAGTGATGATCTGATGCTCCCCGATGCTCTCTTGAGGAGCACTAAATATGAGCTCTCTAAGAGAGTGCAATCTAGTCAAATTTGACACTTTTCAACTAAATTCGATCACGATATGATCTATATGTGAGAGGTAGAGTAGAGTTTTTTTTTAAAAAAATTATATTTTGATAATTTTTAAAATTAATTAAAGGTAAAATTATTTTTTTAGGGTTGTTATGTTATCAAATTAATAAAAATATTAATCATTGGTTTATTGGTTGGTACATGATTCTCTTAGAGAGCAGGATTCGAATCTCTTTTTCTTAATTAAAAAAAATTAACAAAAATATTAACATTTAATTGAAGAAAACCACTTTCTTTAATTAAAAAAATTAAAGAAAATATTAACACTTAATTAAAAAAATTAATGAAAATATTAACAATTGAAATTAATTATGTATCTAACGAAAATTTATTCTTTTGGGATGAATTGAACATTTCAAAAATTAATAAATTTACGTAAAATTATGAGTAAAACTTCGAAATGTTAGTGTATTTTATCTTAAAACATATTTTGATTGAAAAGAAGATGAAATTTTCCTCCTCTTTTTTCTATTTTACCTTTCTCAAATTTTTATTCAGTCACCAAATATAGTGCAGTAGGTGTAGGGGATCCCATATCAGCTATAGTCCCTGGACACTCGTTTGAAGTATGAAGCAGAAGCAGAAGCAGAAGCAGAGAATATGTATTCCATTGGGTCAAGCTTGGTGGCTCATTTCTTATTAGTGTTATTTTGTTTCTTGTGCTTCTTTCGGTTTTGGCCACGTTAGAAGTACGGGTTAATTAGTCATAAGTTTCGTCATAAATTCTTCATAATATTTGACCATTTATAAGGAGATAAGAATGCTGGACAAAAGTTGTATTAAGTTCGGCTCATGGCAGCGTCATACAGTAATACTGAATTAAAGAAAACTGAAGATGGGAAAATATTCCTCAGGGCAATGACATTATAAGGCACTTTCTGACTTACTTTATTCACATAAGTTTCCAGCTGTCGATGTCTCTCTATTCATCAGTCGGAAGCAGGCTTTACAGCGTGAAGTTAACCATTTACATGACACCATGAGTAGTAAAGTGAAAAACGTAAAACGGAAAGCCTTGTTTCAACTTTCAATAAATGAAAGAATGGCATGTTTTGCCGCTGACTGGTTCGTGCTATGAAATGAAGTGCTTGATAGTATTATTTGCTTGAGCAATAGCATAATGAGGGAACAACCAGGCAACAACAGTGAAAAAGAATTGTGAGTATTGCTTAACGCAACTGATGAAGCACAGGTCCGAACTCTGAACAGTAAACAGGAAGCACGTTCCTTGAATTGGGAAAAAGACTCCTGAGATATTCTTCGGCTTTTCGGTAATAATACTATCATTTGGAAGTGCACGCATAATGATGAACTGGAAATGGCATTCATCTATTGTTTTGGTATTAGTGTGAAAAAGACATGACGAGTAAATGAAGAAAAAACCAAAGCAATAATGGAAATGGACTCAATTCCAAGCCACACATACACAAAAATACGAAGAAAGAAAAAGGCAAGAGACTCACCAAATTTAAAGGGGCGCGGTAGGTGGGCGCCGCTGCACCTTTGTCAAGAATGGCTTAATCACTTTTGTCAGTTTGTGGGTGCAAAAGGTATAATGACGTGAGTGGCGCACAGAAAATTGGCTAATGGAAAGCTGGAACAAGCGGTTAAAAATGGCTGCATGGAGTGAAAGGAGCTGAAGCACAAACACACACCTAGCTATACCAACCATTTCCACTTCCAACTAAAATCACTAGTGAGAAAGTAGTTTGATTCTTTCTGGTAGTTTCTAGCATGTAATCTGTAAAGATCAACAAAATAAGTTGCATTGATCTATGGCAAGTTGGCAACCATGAATCTGAAATCAACATTTAGATCCCAATCATATTTCTCAGTCATATCAGCATGGGCTTCCATACACCTATCCTATACAGGACCCAGGTGGGCTTACATTGGGGTCTGCAGAGAATATTATGGACCGATGGGCAAAGTGATTCTAAGTTTCCAACCCATTAGCCAAGCAGTCCAGACCCGACTATCCCATCATCCACATCAATGGGCTTCCGTATTTTCTTTCTGCACTTAAATAAGCTGCAATATTACAGTTAAAAGTAAAAATTTCAATATAAAAGTTTTTATAATCGAATTTGACAATAGATTCTGGGATTTATGGGTTAGAAAGAGATCATCTCTTATTCGGTAACTCAAATTTTTAATGAAGTTTTTATATATTAAAAAAATGAATTATTGATTTGTTTGCTGTATAAGAAATGATTTAAAATTATAAAATCTTAATTAAGTTAGTTAGCTTATATAAATCTGCATAGAATAGCTTTCCAAAAAGCAAAAAACAAAATACTATAAAAAGTCGGTGGAAATTTGGTAATAGAGCTACGCATGGCAAGCAGACAATAACAGACAAAGCCCTCTCTGGCTTTTCAAACGTTACGTTGTGTTTTAACATACTAGCCAAATCCGAATTCATAGTAAATCCTAAACAAGACCGCGTACAAAAATGTTAAGTACATGTGATCTGATCTTGAGTGTATTCGAAGCGGAGAAAACTGAGAGTTTGGGTGCTTTGCGGGGGACATTGCACTGAAACCCAAAACCCAAAGACGAGAAAAGACCCAGAACCTCAGAGAATTCTTTTCGACACTGACAGGTCATCTCTCAAGCATAGGACCAAACTCAGATTAGATAGATGTTTGAAAGCCGATAGGGAGTTGGACTTAGATCTACCCCTCGTTAACGTCACTGACTTGCTGTATCTGAGTTTAAAGAAATCTCCACTTTTTCTCTTTTTGTCTTAAAAAGAAGAAAAATGCAGAGTAAGGGATCCAGTAGCATGGTCTCAAGTATGGTATTTCGAACACGAATCTCTTCGTTGTTGATCTCCATGTTCGCCACTTTTGCTTCTTTCTATGTGGCTGGCAGGTCAGTTCTCGATTTATTATCAGACCCATCTTTTTAATAGTAATTGTCTATTCAATTTTACTGTTTAGAGATCCTTCCTTCTTCATTTATTGATGTGAAAGTTCTTTTTTTTCTTTTCGGGTTTTTCTGTGGAAGATAGATTATGGCAGGATGCAGAAAACAGGGTTTATTTGATAAAGGAGCTTGATAGGATAACAGGGCTGGTGAGAATTTCGAACATTCTTGGTGGTATTTAGTATTTACTTTTTGACTTTGGAATTTAACTGTTTGTGAGTATAAATTTATCAGATTGGCTTTGTTATCTACTGTTTGATTTTGTTGTTGTTGGAAAAAGGAATTTTAGTTAATGAGTTTTTTTTTTTCCATTTTAGGGCCAATCTGCTATATCAGTGGATGATACTTTGAAAATCATAGCCTGCAGGTAAAGAAACTATTGGTTTTTTTTTTTTTTTAGTATTAATTCTTGCTGGCCCTCAACTCTTATCTGTTAACTGAGATTTTCTATTGCAATATAATTTTTATAGAGTATCATTTTCTTATTAGGGAACAACATAAGAAATTATCTGCCCTTGAGATGGATCTGGCTGCTGCTAGACAAGAGGGTTTTACTTCCAAGCCTTCATTAGATACTGATGGGGCTGTTTCAAGGAGAAGGCCGCTTGTAGTAATAGGAGTTTTAACAAGATTTGGACGTAAGAACAACAGAGATGCAATCCGAAAGGCATGGATGGGAAGTGGTATGAACGCTTTTTTCTTTCTGTCAGCTGAATTTTTCCTTGTACTCTATTTTTGGTGAGAGATTGTTCCCTTGTTAGATTGGTGTGTAAATGGATTTATTTTCTTGTAGAAGGACAAAAAGGCTGGCATATAGAAGAATCATTGTCTTTCAGTTTTAAAAGGGAAAGAGAAATATGGAGATCATTATATCATTATATTTTCTGCTTGTGCTTGTTTATGTAATCAGCCCCACTTATAGCTAGTTGTTTTAAGTGTAAGGGCACAAGTTAGACAAGATGCACAAATTATTTTTTTTAATTTGCGACTGACAATTTATATGCAAGCAATTAGTGAAATATTTATGTTGTCTAATTAATCGTGCACTTACACTGAAGGGCAGTGAGATTGATGTGAATGACTTTTGGTATTGTTTTGCTGGGGAACTAAAACCAGAACGTTTATTTCCCAGGTGCAACTTTGAAGAAATTGGAGAATGAAAAGGGCATAGTTTCCAGATTTGTCATTGGAAGGAGGTATAATTTTCTCATTCAAGTATTCCTTTTCTAAGGATCCTTGATAAATTATAAGATGGTAAGCTAGAACTCATTCTTAAGTTGCATCCTTTTGCAGTGCAAATCGTGGGGACAGTTTGGACAGGAGCATTGATAATGAAAATAGGCAAACAAATGACTTTATCATTCTTGTAAGTCCAATGGAACACTCCTTATCCAACTATTCCTTTAAGAAGTCGGTTGGAAGCAAATGACTTGTCTTGTTTCATAGAGTTGGTTATGGATTCAACTATATGATCATTTCTATAAACTTTCATTAACAGGACCAAGTGGAGGCACCTGGGGAGCTTCCAAAGAAGGCTGAAATGTTTTTTGCTCTAGCTGCAGACAGATGGGATGCTGAGTTTTATGCAAAAGTCAATGATGATGTATATGTAAATATTGGTTAGTATCATAATAGATGGGTAACCTTTAGTCTTTCTTCGATCCCCTAGATCAACTATGTGCATCAATGTGAATTTGGAAGAGTCTTAATTCAGAATTGTCAATTGTCTAAGTTATAGCACTTTGTTAATACATTTAAATTGTTTCACCTTTTTACTTGATTTAGAAAACAACCTAGCTAAATCTTTGTGAGGTCAAATTTACAATGGTGATTCTCTAAGATGACCTTATACAGTAGATGAAAACCATTTTTGAAGATTATAAGCTGACTTACTAGCAAACACCATAACATTGACAGACAGGAGATTTCAATTTTAAATCTGTTGATTGCAGATTAAAAATTGATAATGCTGTTGAACTATGTAATTAGGGGCTCACTGTTCAAAGCCTGTCAAATTCATTACCTGCACTCTGTGGTATCTTAATTTTGTTCTATAATCTTCAAAGATGAACAAGCTTTCCATTACAAGATTTGTTTCACAATTGATAAAACCTTTGCTCAGTGCCATGCCTTCTCAACTAATCAGATTGATGTTTTCCAGATGCCTTGGGAGCTACACTTACATCTCATATGGACAAACCTCGTGTTTATATTGGCTGTATGAAATCAGGCGAAGTTTTCTCTGAACCGTGAGTATGGCTTAGATATTCGAATCTAGATTCAGTGTTTAGGATACATGAGTTTGATATTTACTTGAATAGCATTATTTCTTCTCATGTTTGCAATTCTGGATGTTGGCAGGAGCCATAAATGGTATGAACCAGATTGGTGGAAGTTTGGTGATAAAAAATCGTAAGTTTTGCTGTACTGATTTCATCTTCTAGGAGAACCAGAAGAAAGCTTCCATGACTAAACTAATTATGCTTGTTACTGACATACTCTTGACAAAATCTCAATGAATAATATCTGTTAATAGTACTTAGTTGCCCACACTATCAAGATCAGTGTTGTCAGTTAAGTTTGTAAATTACTTTCACTTTACTTAAGTACCAAAACTCAGTTATCGAAATGAGTTTCAAATCAGCAACTATCTTATATATGGACAGAAAATCCAGGAATATGTTTCTTATATGAACTCTTCTTAATATTTGTTTACTTTAATGATATTTGTTTTCCTAGTATGAACTCTTCTCTTTGGGCATTCAACAGATACTTCCGCCATGCTTCAGGTGAAATGTATGTCATATCAGGAGCTTTGGCTAAATTTATTTCAATAAATAGGTCAGGTCCTTTGTTCTTTGGTGCTACAATTTCATTAGTTCTACCATTATAAAAGCAAGAAGTTGATCCTAATTTGTTGACTGCAGATCTCTTCTTCGCAATTATGCCCATGATGATGTCAGTGCTGGATCCTGGTTTTTAGGGCTTGAGGTCAAATATGTAGATGAAGGGAAGTTTTGCTGCTCATCTTGGTCAACAGGTCTCTCTCTCTCTCTCGCGCACGCACTTGCACACACAGAAATCAAGCACCTTTCCTGCTTTCTCAAACTGACTTCTCTGTTTATATCATACATTTGATTGTATATTTAATGTATTAATGTGGATATTAATGGCTAAACTTTACTGCAATGAACAAGTTCTAAAATAAGAAGTATTATTAGCATTTCAGCTATCATGTCCTGTCTGTTTTGTTAGTCCTTAGGGATAAGTCAGTGAACAGTTTCAGGTATAGACACCCTAGATGAGAATGTTCTTCCAGAGATTGATTTGGGTAGTTCGTGGGGTAACTAACATGCATCCCTTTTGTTTTCTTTGGCTGTGGTTGCAGGAGCTATTTGTTCTGGAGTTTGAATTTATTAACTGATCCTGGAAGGCAAATATAAACCTTATGGCTGATGCTATAAGATAGGATTTTATTTCTTCTTCCAAATAGTCAGTCAGCTAAACATGAACCTGATAGAGAAAGGATGGCTCCTCAATTTTTGATTAGAGGGCTTCTTGCTTGCACAATAAAGGTTGTTTTGACTGCCATCTGAGGAACTGTTGAGAGTAGAGTTTGGAATTGACACAGTTAAAGGCTTATAGAGTTGATCATATTAGTTGAAGAGGGTTTCATGATCCCTTTTTCGATTTTGTTTGTTCTTTAGACTACAGAATATATAAGTTTATTCTTTCATTCAGAGACATACATATGTGATTTATTCTTAAGTTGATATCATTGGGATCAATAGATGATTAATGTATTAAGTTGATGACTCAAAGAAGTAGATGGTCAAAGTTGCATCACAAGTACAACAAAATTCTCACATCTTTCTTTCAGAGGTCTGAAGTTTGAAATCTAACCACCGAAAATTGCATGTGGAGATGGGCCAATAGGCAATACTTCTAAAATGTTATCTGATTGTCCAGAACAATGATATCAAGGGACTCTATATCCATGCACACAATTGACACCAAAAAGTATATGCTGCTCATAGTTATTTTTTTCTTTTATTAAAGGGATAAAATATCACAGAATGAACATTTGTATAATCTGTATCAAAGCATAAAAAGCACACCAGAAATTAAAAAAAAAATTAAACAAAAAAGGTATCACATTATCACTCCAGTCTTCACTCACATACAACTATTTAGTTTATATCATCCTCATGATGAGTTGTTGAGCAAATGCGCCAATGCCTTGTCTGTGTCATTGTCATACATGAGTAAGGCCTCAGCAACATTGTTTGATGAGAATCCCATTTCTCGCAGTAGGTTGTAACCATGCGCAAATTCACGTACCTAAGGAAGGAAAGTAACAAAATACATAAATAAATGGTAAGAGACATACTTCAATTAACATTATAAAATCAATGGCAAATGCCAGCTGCAGATCTGGAATAAGTGATGTAACTACTCAAGCTCCCCACTACAAGACTGCTCGTTTCTCTCAATCCATGACCTGAAATTCAGGATACTAACTCCTGGCCATCAAAACCAGTCACTTCTCCTAGAAGATTAATAGCTTACTTAAGCCAAATGCAGTAAAATATCAGGGCGGAATTCTAGCAAGCTAAGAAACCAAAATTACTCTCTGCCAATGGACAAAATGCCTGTGGACAGGATCCTAATCATCCGCAAAGAATGTGTTTCCTCAATCTTAAGCATAAAGCATACTTATGGACTATAACTCGCTATATTAGAAGACAAGGGGAAATACACAAGAACAATCAAATCCAACCTACATTACAAATTATAAAATCAAGTAAGGAAGACTTCAACATAGAATCAACCTAGCTAAACATTTGGACTACAATTGATCTATACACTATCAGGGGAAAAAGTGTAAATCATCAGGTGTTTTAACTTTCAAATGATTGGGTTCTGTACCAAATTATCAATTGTGAATGGCATAGAATACCTTGGTTGGATCGTCTCCATAATTTGCAACTGCAACAGTTACAGCTTCTCGGTTGAGTCCAGAGGCAATGTATTTGCTCACCACAGGATCTGACTTCGCACCCTGCACGGTCAAATAATTTTTTTTTTTCAAACAAACCCTTAGAAGCTCAACAGATGTGGACTAATTTCACGAAAACAAAATCCTACTCAAAGTCATCACAAGATGAATCATTGAACAGACAAGTTACAAGGTTAATGAAAGATCCAAAAGGAAGCCTAAATCTCTATTGAGAATAAGAAAACCGTACCGATGAAGAAGTTGATTCGGTAGGTTTAGAAGAAAGGTTTTCCAAGCCAAGCCTGCTAAAATTCATGCTTTCCTTCTCTGCTTCGGCTAAGATTTTCCTCTCAAACTCGAAATCAAACTGGAAATTGCTTCGAGGAATGTCCCCAACTTGTGGCGACAACTGAGGCTGCAAAGCCGAGAAATCAATTACTTCCATAGCATTACCCTAACAACCTAACTTATCCCTCTAATTAAAACCCAAAGGAAACGACTGAGAAAGCTTACCGGGGGAGTGATCCGATATTCTGGTTTCAGAGCAACCCTAACGCCCAATCCCGCTGCCATAAATAAAATTAATTAAAACACAAAAAGAAATTATTTTACCAATTTTTTTTTGACAAAAAGTATGAATAATACTTTTAACGAAAGAACGTTTAGGGAGAGAGAGAATTTACACGAAGTGGAAGGAGAAGAGGTCTGATGGAAAGGTGGGATGCGGGGTGCAGGAGAGACTACGGTGTGAGCGGGTTGACCGATTCTTGGGTATAAGGAAGGTCCGTACATCGGATGGCTAGATGGCATCGATGATGATGATGATGAAGTGGGCTGTTGCCGGTACATAGGGATTTGCGCATCGTACGGGGGACCTGTTCTGTTCCTGAAATCGTAGTCCATTACGATTTTGGTGGAAGGCGAGGGAAATTTGCAGGAGAAGGAAAGGGAGGGAAGTGTTGAGAAGAAAGATGGAAGGAATTGGAAGTACAAGTCCTGTAGGGGAAAGTTTTTAGCTCTTCTTGAAGATTTATTCTTCAGTACGCGGTCGCGAAAAACTTATTAAAGAATACTATTACTTCTAATGCGTACACAAATAGCACAAGTATAACTTCTTTCTGCCGTAAGTGGGTTACAGTTTTTCATTTTTATTCTTAATCAGAAGTATATTCATCATTTAATTAAAATTTATTTAAAAAATAGTTGTTCATTTAATATATTGCTTTTCACCAAATTGAAGAACAGACACTACATTAATTAGAAAAATCCTTTTACTATAATTACAGACTGCTGAATTTCATTTAAAACAGATTTTAGTTGAGAACATTACCACAACTATTAACTTCTTCTCATGCAGCAACATCGGCTGGTATATACAAAGCGCGCAATTGATACATAACCGCCACTACATAATTCAATAATTTAAACTGACAAGCAGGAACTGACTACCAATAAACAGTTACAAGCATTCTCACTCAACAACAGGAGGTGGTACAGAGACTTGCACAAACCCAGTCACAAGCCAAATATATGGTCATTTCCAAATATGGCAGCATTGAACTGTCTCGTGTTCAAGTCACCCCCATCCAAAGCTGAACCAAACCGATCAAGCCACTGTGTAGGGCTTGGGTTCTCACTTTCCTCTACCCATTCTGAGGTCATATCAATGTCGTCGAACTGAATAGGGTCAGCTTCTACGGACTTCGTTCTCATTTGTCTTGCTAACCTGAGATTGTAGTTAATATACACAAGGTCATTCAATATTTCTTTGTCAATCTTATTCCGCTTTTCAGAGTGAATTTGTTGAAATGTGCTCCAATGCCTCTCAAAGGTAAAAGTGCTGCAAACTTGACTGAGAATTCTAATAGCAACCCGTTGCAACACAGGAGCTGAGTCGCCAAATTGCTCCCACCAGAGCCCTACAAGAGAGAAATGCAGACACACTAACTAACCAGTTACTCATATAAAGACAATCCTAGAAGAATGACAACTAAGATTTCATTGGCTAAAATAATATAGCAAACTGTTCTAGTTTTTGGGGAAATTATGGCACATTTAAAGGGCAAAGGAGAAGCAAAAGGCTAGGGGCTGCTCTCACACACACAGAAACCATACACATGCACAACCAAAAGCAAGAACATTGCCTGATACAAAGCTGTATACATACCAGGAGAAACTGTATCTCGTGCTTCCATTGCTAGATTACACGCAAACATCCCCTTTGACCTTGTAAAAGTAAAAATTTGATTGGTGATGTCACGTCTTAACTCAGGAGTGGGAAGTAGTTTCTCCAGAACCTTGAAAAAGTCTTCTTTTATAGATCCAAGAAATTTTATTTCTTGATTATACTGGATACTGGGATTTAAAAATGCCCCAGCTGAATGTAGAGGTGAATGAAGTTGGTCCCGCCACTTTCTATCAACTATGTCCAAAAATGTCTTACACTTACCCTCATCCATTATATAATATGTCCTTATTGATTCCTTGGCTCTGGTCATTAGTTCATATATAGAACCAACAGCAGGTTTCCCTCCAGATACCTCCCTCAACACTTTCAGAAAAGGCTCAGATATAGCTACACATTCGTCTAGTGCCCTCCAAAAGTCATTATCCTCAACAATGGCAATGCAAGATATGCTCTGTGGTTTATTTGCATATGAGGAGTTAGTTGAATACTCGGGGCTATTAAACATATGCTTCAATCTTGACCTCTGTTTCAACATTGATTGCAATGATAGAAAGCTAGATACAGACTTTGTTATTCCGGTTCTTATGAGCTCCTGTTCCCCAGTAAACTTCTTCATCAAATCAAGCATTGACACATTGTTGTACAGAAACTTGGATAATGTTTGTGCTTGTAAGATACATCTATTCACCCAATCTACCTTAGAAAATTCTTCCAAGATTAGATTCAAACATTGAGAAGCACAAGGAGACACAAAAATGGTTCCATAATTCTGCAAGATATGGTTTGAAATACCACTATAGTTGAAACTACTATCCATGATAATTTGCACAACATTTTCTGGGCCAAAATCTTGAATAACAGAATCAAACAAATCAGCCAGGCATTTTGTGTTCTTAAAATATGATGAGGCATCTACTGACTTGTGGAAAAATGTCCTTGAGGGTGATGAAACTAGGAAGTTTATTAAAGCTCTGGATTTATTGTCCGTCCACGTGTCTGCAATGATGGTACAGCCAGTAGTAGCCCATTCTTTCTCCGTATCTTTTGATTGTAAACTCACTTCAGACTTGATCCTTTCCAACCACGTTGTCTTCAAGGTTTCAACAGATGGCCCTGTAAATCCAGGACCAAACTTTCCTACTGCATCAATCATTGCTTGATAGGATGAAGAACGAGCTACACTAAAGTCCAACTTATTCTCCAAAAAGAACAAAGCGATACTTCTCTCCACATTTTCTTGGCTGTTCAATGATGGAGGGGCAATTGGTGAGGCAGCAGGGAAAACTTTTGCCACAGGAGATGATACCTCTAAAGCAATAATTTTACTACTGGTGGATATATTTCCAGGGGATCTAGCTTCAGCAATCTTCTGCCTCTTAACACTAGATGTCTCTTTAATCTCCTCTTTCGATGATATAATAGCTCTAACCCTATCAGTAACATCATCCCTAACTTTACTACACGGATTTACACCTTTGCTTGGAAGACGAGATAGATGATGCTTTAACCTACTAATCCCACCATTCAAAACTCTAAGGCAAAATTTGCATCTAACTTTATTTCCATCAAGTTTCTCAGCATATTCCCAACACACATCTTTTTCTCGAACCACTGCCATAAACGTTAGTGCACATAATCATCATTGCACTCTTGTCATTTTAAAATGATTATGCAATCAAAACGATTAGACAATTGAAGCAAATTATTTCATTCAAACAAGCAAATGCAAATGTACTAGTAAATCCGAAACTCGAACTTACTGATGATGGTGGGAAATGACTATTAAGTTGTCCAATTTGACCTACAAAAGGAAGCAAATTAAAATGAAAAAAAAATCATGTTAAGAAAGTTCATCAAACATCTTCAAAAAAAAAAAAAGCATCAGACGATCAAATTTTCAAATCTGCAAAGCATCTTACCGAGAATCGTATAGATTTGAATTTCCATATTTTTCAACATTTTAGTTTGATTCAAAGCTCAATGTTCATTTTCCCACTACTAAAAACTATCATGACCTCCATACAGTGAATATTTCAAAATAAATTTCCAGCAAAATCTTTTTCCACCGAAACAGAAAAAACCTCCACTGGAAAAGTTCACACCGTAAAATTCGAAATTTCCGCCTCTCTTTTGCGTTCATTTTCTGAGCAACCAAACACTGTCTTTAGTTTAAAATTCCAGAAAGGAAACCATAATCCAGCACCAACATTTAAAACCTTTATTGAAGCATTGAAAAAGGCGAGAGAGAGTGTTTATGTAATTTAAAATGTAAAAAGAAAAACCGAGAATTGTGAGTTGCAAGAAAAACAAAAAAGAAAGAGAAATTAGCGAGAGATTTAAGGAGCTTACGGAGGAGAGAGAGAAAGAGATTCGTTCGTCTTCTCGACAGAGAAATAAACGGAGATTGCAGATCTGGAAGTTTTGTTATATATCGCGATATTTTCGAGTTTTAGGGTTTTGCTTTTGTTCAATCTTTCCCTCGATGCTTCTTTTGGAATCTATAGTTTTATTGGGGTCTTAATCTTATCCTCTCTTTCTTCTCGTTTATCCTTTTCTATTATTCTTTTTCTTTAATTTTTTTCCTTTTGGCGAGATATCGCGGACGCCTTACTGATTTTGAACCAATCAAATGCTAGGTTTAGGAGGTTCAAGGAACGGTGTCGTTTTGATTTTTATTTTAAATGAATGACCCCAAAATTTGAACGCTGGAAGCCACTTTTTATCAAAGCCAGGTTTCGATCCTGGGACCTGTGGGTTATGGGCCCACCACGCTTCCGCTGCGCCACTTTGATTTGGTGATATGAGGGTGTACAAAATTAAATTTTATCGTATTAATATAAGTATTTTTTGTGTAGCACTATATTTGATATATTAACAATATATCAAGTCATCACAATATCACTTCATTAAGAAATAAATTTAAAATTTTGAGAGACTTAAAATTAAATATTATTAATTTTATAAAAAAATTATATTTGATGTATTTACCATATAATTTCTATGCATTGTCAAACCATCAATGCCCATCATTAATGAGAATATTTAATTCTCAATGAAATGACATTATTTGATGGCTTAATAATGTATAAAAGTTAATTATATGTTGTCAATACATTAAATATAAACTCTTAATTAATTTATGTTAAATTTATATTTCTATTAACTAATCGAATAATGGTTATTCACGGCAACTAATTACAATAACCAACCAAATTACTTTAAAAAACATTCTATCTTAAAATTATCACATTTAAAACTGACAAGAAAAGGACAACACTAAAATAATTTGAAATAAAGCATTTAGACTTTTTTAGGTTTTCATCAAAATTTCTCATAAATTTATTAATTTTTAAAATAAAATTCAAATTTCTCACAAATTCATCAATTTTTAAAATAAGACTCAAAATTAATCGTTTAAAACTTGGAAGGCAACTTTATATCAAAGCCAAATTTTGATCATGGGAACTGTGGGTTATCGACCCACCACGCTTCCACTGCACCACTCTAATTTGTTGACACGTCGTGTAAAAAAATTAGTTTATATTTAATAAGTATGTATTAATTTTTTCTAAATCCATGCTACTGTTAACTGATGGAATCATGGCAAATGGTAGCCACTGGTGACACTTAACAAGCCAAGCTAATTTCAAAAACATTCATTCCATCTCAAAATTATCTAACCAAAAAATATGCCAAACTCCAAAGTGAAAGAGAAAGGACAACATTTCATAATATAATATAATTAACTAAAACTCCAAATTAACTAAAAGAATGGAGACATGCATTGACTTGAGCCATAATATAATTTCATATTTCACGAATTATGAATTATGAATTATGAATAAACAATATTCATGAAAACCGCCTTGAGACACATTATCACCCACTCAATAGCAATTCGCATCATAATTGATCCTTCCATAATGAATTAACAATTAACAATTTCGGCTTTTAAAACTTTGATCGAAGGTCAACGCATGCTGTCCCAAAGGCTTTGTAAATGCCCATTAATCTAATCTTAATAACGTGATAAGCGGAATGAGGATATTATTCAATAATTGGCCACTCGTCTATATCATGGAATTTGACTAATAATTTAGCCTACTTCATTGCCCTGTTCTAGAAAGTTGCGCTATTGCTAGCCTCTATTTCATTTCGCATCATAGGCTCATCTACTTTACATTATGCCTAATCGTTTCTGTTTTCTTTTAACTTTTACTCAATTTAATTAATTATTTTTTAAAAGATGTAGTAAATTAATTTAATTATTTTTTTAACGAGGTAACAAATTAATTATTCATTAATAATAATATTCTCTCTGCCTTATTTTGTTTCTCTTTTGTTGAAAAAATTAAATGTATTTGACTAAAAAATTAATAAAAAACAAACAAAACGAGACTAAATAAGTACTAAAATGGAGCAATTACCTCACACATGTTCATAAAGCAGCGACACCATATTTTTTATTATATTCTTTTTGGCTTTTTGTAATTTATTTATACCTTTTACATTTCTTTAGACTTTAGATTTTTGTTTTATTTTAAATTTGTGGAATATTGTTTATTTCACCATCACTTACCCCATTTCACTGTTTATTTACGCCCTACTTTGAGAAAAAAAATTCAAAATTTTGTTTTTCTATCGATTTTAACATGAGGGTTAAACACTAATCCAGGAAGGATGAATGATAAAAATTTTCTGGAAAAAATTTAGGGTTTTTATTTAAAATGAAAAAGGTTAATTGAGTTTCTTTGATGTTTTATACAATAATTTTATTAATTTTCAAGATTTTACATATAGAAGAAAAAATGTTTGTACTAAGATATTTTATATCACTAATTTATATATTAGTAACTAAACAAAATTTGCAGAGTTATTCTTTATATGCTTAATCATAATCTAATGAAATCATAATGACAAACTTATTATTACCACGAATAAATTACAAAATATGTGTCACTTAGCAACATTATATTTTATATAACAATATATCCAACTAATTATATAGTTTATAGTATTACTTGATTATTTCGATCATTAGAACATTAACGAAAATTATCTATCCTTGCAGTAAATTATGTACAAATTCTCAAATATATAATTTAACGTCAACGGATGTACGAAGGAGAACAACGGCTTTTTTGAAAAAATTCTCATCCGCAATAATTGCTGAGGTGTACGATACGCCTTCAGCGCCGAAGATGAACGACTGTGAGGGCCAATGACGTGGGCAATGGGCCCATTCAACAGAGTAATAAGTTTGGGGATGGGTAAACATCGTCATGTGAGGGGTGGGCACAGTCATCTCAGCGGTGCAACCGTCGGCACTGATTGGGCTTCGGCCGCTCTTTGATGGTTCCCGCTTTGTCTTAATAGCGCACACACCCTATCTCAAGTCAACGTCTAAATCTAGAGCGTGGAGCTGACGTCCCTATCTCAAATATATTACTATATTCAAACTTTGTTAGGTCACCGGTGCGGGGGCTTTCAAAACCCCACACTTTTCTCCGACCATATTTTTTCTTCAAAAATAAACTCTTCTTTTTCCTTTTTAATTCACGTTGAAGAGTTTGTTTATTGTCAACAGCATAGTACTATTTCAATGCAGATGTAATTAATTTAATTAATACGTATTGTAGTATTAGATTTAATGGAATTAATATCTGCTTTTATTATTATATAGTAACAGGTATTCAATAGCCATTTATTTTCTAATACCAAAACGACAGAGTTTGGTATTTCATTTTCTAATAATTATATTGCGCGTGCTAAGGCAGCGAGTAGCATTGGGGCATGGTATGATATTTTGTTTATGGTTAATTCTTTTGGTCAGAAATGTAATGATTGATTTTTGGAAATTTTCTTTGGAATGACATAACCTTCACCGGGTCATCACCGTCCCTCCAATTAGTTCTTCCCTGACTTTCTTCTTTGATTTTTTTTTAATTTACTGTCCTCGATCATCCCAAACAATTTAATTACCGATTTAAAGCAATCATCAATGGCAGGAAGAACACATTTGAGAAGTCCATGCATGGTTTCACTGCTACGTACAGTACATTACAATACCCCACAGCGGCTCCTGCTTCTTAGCTAAATCAATACAAAGATAAAATAATTTTATAAATTTATGTTTAAGCAGTTTAAAGTTTTAGTTTCGAATCAGTTTCCTATTCTTTCTTTGTCTGCACATGGCTTTTCCTAGTCTTGCGGTATAAAAAAGTGCTTAATATCAATATGTGGGGAGTGTTCTCTTCTCTCAAATGATTATGTAATAGGAGTAGTTTTCTGTCTTTCTTTTTCTTTTTTGTTTTTTGGCTGCATGTGATGCTGCTCTTTTAAGCAAGAACAGCTCATAAATCTATCATGACTATTATCATTGTCATCATGAACTCGTTAGCTAGCCCCCCGTAACTCTTGTCTGATTCTCCTTCCGTCTTCTCCTTTGCTTCCATCCCAATGCTCCTGGGAACTCACAAGTTCTTATATTTGATCATTTCCGGTTCTTTGCGGGGTTTCATTTGATCTGGGTTCTGGCTCTCAAAGTAAGTATGTTCTACGAACTTGATTACTAAGAGCTCCTCTTACTCTTTTTGTTTTCCTTTTTGGTGCTTGAATATTATGTATTGGTCGAGCAAGCTTTCAAAGTTATTATGGGTTTTGACCATTCGTAACGAATGGTTTAAATTTTGCATCTTGAGAATATGGAAACTTCAACTGAGTCAAGTAGCTGTGCTTTGGGTGGTGAATGGTGAATGCTAAAGTAAGCAAATCAGGTTTCAGTTCCATAACATTAGATTTGCTGAATTCGGATTACAGATTCCTTTTCTTGTTATGTTTTAAGCATTTTACTCAGTAGCCAAACAGAGAACGTTGGGGAAAGAAAAGTCAACAAATGACCAAACCTAACGCACCTAAAACAGGCTGCTTTTGACAAAATTCGGCCTAAAACCCAGTCATTTAAGTCAACATCTTTTGTAGAAGTTTTTAACAAACGTTCTTGTTGTTAATAATTGATTATATGTCAGTAACAGATCTTTAATGATTGCGTTGCTGACTCTGATTTCTTTTGTCATTCAAATTCATGTAGATGTGGCCATAATTTTGCAGAAAAGCTTCCCTCTTTTCACAGCGATTTTGGTTGGATTGTTGGGATTTTGAGACAGCTGGGAAAATGGGCAAGAAAATGGACCTCTTATTCATATTCTTGCTGGGGGCAATTTTCTCTTCCATCCTTGCTGACCCTGTTGAAGATAAACAAGCATTACTAGATTTCCTTGAACATGTTCATCATTCACGCTCTCTTAACTGGAGCAAGGAAACCTCTGTATGCAACAGCTGGATAGGAGTGACATGCGACAGTGATCATTCCAGGGTTATTGCCCTGCGTTTGCCTGGGATGGGACTTCGTGGCTCGATTCCACCTAAAACTCTCAGTCGTCTATCAGCTATTCAGATTTTAAGTCTTAGATCCAATGGCATTTCGAGTTCATTCCCTTCTGATTTTTCTGAACTGAAGAACTTGACCACCCTTTATCTTCAGTTCAACAAGTTTTCCGGCCCATTGCCTGATTTCTCAGTCTGGAACAATCTTACAATCGTTAATCTTTCAAACAATGGCTTCAATGGAAGCATTCCTCCTTCAGCATCAAAATTGACTCACCTCACTGCTTTCAATCTTTCTAATAACTTACTTTCAGGTGATATTCCTGATCTCAATATCCCTAGTTTGCAACAGCTTGATTTAGCAAACAATAACTTCACAGGAATTGTTCCTAAGTCCCTTGAAAGATTTCCAAGCTGGGCATTTTTTGGTAATAATCTTTCATCAGAAAACGCCCTTCCCCCTGCTCTTCCAGGCCAGCCAGCTAATGCTCAACCATCAAAAAAAGCCAAAAAACTTAGTGAACCCGCACTCTTGGCGATTGTAATTGGTGGCTGCGTAATGCTGTTTGTGCTAATTGCCCTTTTGATGATCTGTTGTTACACTAAGAGACAAAAGGAACAAGAGTTTCCAGCAAAGTCACAAATAAAAGAAGTCTCTTTGAAGAAAAAGGCTTCTGAGAATCAGGATAAGAACAACAGGCTTGTCTTCTTCGAGGGTTGTAATCTTGCATTTGACTTGGAGGACCTGTTGAGAGCATCTGCAGAGGTGCTTGGGAAGGGTACATTTGGAGTAACATACAAAGCAGCCTTGGAGGATGCAACTACAGTGGCTGTGAAGAGGTTGAAGGAGGTAACCTCAGCAAAACGGGAGTTTGAGCAACAGATGGAGGTCATTGGGCGTATCAGCCATGAGAATGTGTCTGCGCTTAGGGCATACTATTATTCAAAGGATGAGAAGCTTGTGGTCCATGATTATTATGACCAGGGAAGCGTGTCTGCTATGCTACATGGTAACTTGATATGCTTAGTTTCAATTTTTAGCTGAGCTCTTATTTGATTATCTCAAACTTGCTGGCTGTTAATTTCTCAAATGAGTCAGTCCCTCAATTTCCTGCTATAAGATCTGCTCCGCCTCACTTTTTCGCCTATGTTTTAGAAAATTTATGAATTCTAAGGGTGTTTCCTCTTTTTTGTTCCTAATTTTAGTGTAAGTTGGCATATGAACATTGTAGAAGGAAACGCTTGCTATCTGCTTCTGTAATGCAAGACTGTTGTTGAGAAATGCCATTTACTGAGAGCAAGCCATAAAAGAAGCACATAGAACTAAATTTCAGGGCCACGTAATATATCTCTTTTCTACATTTCAGCTGCAGAATAAGGAGTCATGGTTGAATTTGATAACACTTAAGGCTATGGTTTAACGTCAAGAGTTAGATCTATTTTGTTTAATATAATGTGTTTGTTAATCCTCAATTTATTCATCAATTTCTAATTCCCTCGAAGAAGTTAGTTGCACTTTGCAAAGATGTAAACATTGTATCTTGATGCATCTCTAATGTTTCAGGAAAAAGAGGTGAGGGCCAGACATCTCTGGACTGGGAGACTAGACTTAAAATTGCAGTTGGTGCTGCAAGAGGCATTGCTTATATCCACTCACAAAACAATGGCAAACTTGTTCATGGAAACATAAAGTCTTCCAACATTTTCCTTAACTCTGAAGGATATGGTTGTGTCTCAGATATTGGTTTGGCAGCAGTAATGAGCCCAATGCCTCCACCTGTGATGCGGGCTGCAGGTTATCGTGCACCTGAAGTACCAGACACTAGGAAAGCAACCCAAGCATCCGACGTATACAGTTTTGGGGTCTTGGTACTGGAGATCTTAACTGGAAAATCACCAATGCATGCCACAGGTGGTGAGGAGATTGTTCACTTGGTGAGGTGGGTGCATTCTGTAGTTAGAGAGGAGTGGACTGCAGAAGTATTTGATGTAGAACTTTTAAGGTATCCCAATATAGAGGAGGAAATGGTGGAGATGCTACAAATTGGGATGAGTTGTGTGGTGAGAATGCCAGAGCAGAGACCAAAAATGTCTGACCTAGTGAGAATGGTGGAGGAAATTCGGCGAGCGAACACTGGTAACCAACCATCCTCTGAAACTAAATCAGACACCACGGCTTCAACCCCAATCCCACAAGCAGCCGAAATAGGTCCCTCTTC
Source organism: Theobroma umbraticum (assembly GCF_002168275.2). Classification (NCBI taxonomy): domain Eukaryota; kingdom Viridiplantae; phylum Streptophyta; class Magnoliopsida; order Malvales; family Malvaceae; genus Theobroma; species Theobroma umbraticum. The sequence goes on along the minus strand of NW_018397254.1, from coordinate 6,268,113 downwards.
CTCTGTTCCACCGTGAGATTCTTTTGTCTGATGAATTAAGTAATAGTTTTATAAAATTTTATAGTAATTCATTGTGGAACAGGCAAATAGTTTTTGATTAATTTAAGTTGTTTATGTATCCTATACTCCTGTGATGAAATTTGGTGACAAGATTAGTTTAGCTACCCTGATCCAGCTACGATCAAAGTCAACAAGGGTCCTTGGCTTTTGTATCATTTAACAGTCATGGATTTCATTGTTAAGCACGTGGACTTAAATGGTTTTGCACGATGAAAAGTCTTTGATTTCTATTTGTCTGTGATTGGGTCAGAGAGGCCGGCAAGTGTGCATGTGCATCAAAGATGGATAGATTTCTGGTTTGTTAGAATTTTGAGAGACTTAAGAGATTGTTGGGTGTTAAAACAAAGGAGGAAGATAATCACACAGTTTTATTAATAAAAATAACGATTTTTATAATCTTGTAAAAAATAATGTTAAAAAACAAGTAGATAAAATTAAAAAAAAATAGATAGTATTATTTGGAATTATCATATCGTTAAGTTTGTGGATTGTCCTTTATATTTGCTTTAATTGCCAAAACTTGGCTAATGTGTAAAATTAAATAACCACCAAATAAAAGAAACTAAATAACCACCAAGTAAAAGACATGTAATTAACACACATCACTATTTCTTCAAATTAAAAAATAACGTTTAGCACTTAAAAGAGTATTGCAAGCAAGACCTAACTCCAATATACCTCCTTAGAGTCAACTTTCAATACTCCCAATTTAGATCTTATTAATTTAAATCTATCTTTCATAGTCATATATTCCTGAATCACTCCCATGCTTATCTTTGTAAGTCTCCTACGGATAAATAATTCTGTTATTGTCTTGGTCAAAAGAGTTAATAGGTTTATGAAGGACACTCATATATTCCAATGCTTTAGAGCTTATTGATCTCTTGGGAATCTTTGCCATGAGTAACATCTCCTCATTCAGCTCATGTTCCTTGGCTACTACAACTTTTTCTTCTCCTTGATTGGCTTTGTTCTTGCAGACTTTTTCCATGTGACCAAGCTGGCTACAAGAACATTTGGTCAGTACCAGCAAAAACCTCATTATGGTTGCACTTTTTACAATAAGAACAAAGAGGATACTAAGCCTTTTACTGATCCTATTTCCTATCACTATTTTTCTTCTCACTTGCACATGCTAGTAAAGAATTTTCTACATGATCTCTCAGCCTCAAAGCACGGTCCTCCAAAGAAGATATTTTGGTTTCAAATTTCTTTGGCAAGCTTGTAAGGAATTTGATAATTATTTTTCTTTCTGATAAATTTTTTCCATTTAATCTCAACTAATTAATTACTTTCAAAACTTTTTTCGAGTATTCTTTCACACTTTCCTTATCCTTCATCTTTAATACTTTAAACTCTCGAAGCAAATTTAGGATTTGTATTTAATGGGTCCTATCACTATCATGAAACTCAACCTTCAACTTGTCTCATGTTATTTTGGTAAACTTACAAACCATTATATGAGTAAAAATCTAGTTAGAAATAACAGAATGACTACAAGATAAAACTTTATACTTAATTTCTTCACGATTATTGGGTTTGATTGTCTCATCTCATGAAAATTTTCACCAACTTTAACAATCTCTCAAAAATTGAACACATAAAAATACGCCTTCATTTTTACTACCCATATTAGGTAGTTTTCTCTTGTAAAAATGGGTGGAGCAATGAGGCATTGAAGTTTGCAAAAGCCGTAAAGGGTAAGGAAGAAAAGCTAATAGGGATTTTTAAAGTGATTTTACATCATCACAGCTCTAATATTATGTTAGAATTTTGAGAGATTTAAAGAGATTTTTGAGTCCTAAAACAAAAGAGGAAGATAATCACACAGTTTCATTAATAAAAATAACAGCTTTATAGTCTTATAAAAAATAATGTTAAAAAATAAATAAATAAAATTTTAAAAAAAATACTATTTGGAATTGTCACACCATTAAGTTTGTGGATTGTCCCTTATATTTTCTTTAATTGTCAAAACATAACTAACATGAAAAACTAAATAAAAGAAACTAAATAACAACCAAGTAAAAGTTATGTAATTAACACACACCACTTCTTCTCCGAATTAAAAACTAATTTTTCACACTAATGAGTATTGCGAGCGGAGCCTAACTCCAAAATGGCTCTACTCTGTCCTTTTTATATGCCAAAGACTACCCAACAATGGCTTCAGCAATCTCATCTGTCAACAGGAAACTCCAATAATGGTTGTGGTTTGCCACGTATGATCCCATCTCCTACGCACAACCAAGTTCTTGGTGCAGCATCATCTGCCGACCTTGTGAAACTTGGACGCATTAGAGTTTGCCCAAGGCAATAGTTATTTTAATATATGGTACTACATGAATTTGTCAAAGACATAATTTTTGGAAGGTAAGTTCTGAAAAAACATAAAAGTGTGAGTTTAGATTAAAAACAAAATTTCCAGACTATGAAGAATTTAAATACTATTAATACTGGAATTCTACGTCATTTTGCTCTTGTGGTTTATGTACCGTCTTAGGAATAGAGTTTTGGAAATGGAATCCTTTCGACCGTATGTTGGCCAAGTAAAAGATGCCAAATGTTTCTTTGTTTTATGGCAGTATGCAAATGCAAAGACTATTTCTCAATGTTAAGTGCTATACAAGGGATAAAGGGGATCTAAAAGAGAGAGATTGGGTGCATGGTGAGGCATGGTGACGCCGGGCCGTTGTATACTCCTGTATCACATGGCAAGTCAGGGTCCTTTTTTCTTCATCTGCCTGCTAGCCCTGGCTGCCACCACCAATGGGGCAAAACCAAACCATTATTCGAAGCCATTTAACCGGAGCAGTTTTCCAGCAGGTTTCAGTTTTGGTGCCGGCTCAGCTGCTTACCAGGTACCGTAACAAATATGCCATCAGCCAATCGTATACACAAGATATGCGTTATATGTTTTTCCTTTAATTACTTGCACAGATTGAAGGAGCTGCTCTTGAAGATGGGAAAGGGCCAAGTGTATGGGACACTTTCGCTAGAAAATATCCAGGTCTCTCGATCCCTTTCTAGTTGTAATTGCTTCTTTAATTTTCCCCTACTTAATTATATGTTTTCCTTTCAATTTTATTGTTGTTTAATTGGTTCTTATATTGAATTATTATTAGCTTCTCCATTTCTTTTTGCTTGATCTAATTCTGATTTTCTGAAAACATACAAATATTTTCTTTCCATTAATCTTTTCTCCTCTTTGAACAGGAGAAGCCGAGTCTTGTTTAGGCCTACTCCTTTGCTTATAAACAATGCCATCTACGTGATGCATATAATTATTAAAAATAAATAAATATATATGTCTATTTTCTTATTCAATTTAAGCCGGCTTAGCAACAATGAAAGTTAGAACCAAGATCAATATAAGGCAACTGTAGACGCTGTGAGTTTTGACTTGTCATATCACTTTTGACATTGAACCAATATTGTCTGATCTAATTGTTACACAGTATCAGCTTTCTAATTCAAAGTTTCTTATAAATTATGAACATGTACATCGAACGTTGATTCAGACGGCTGCCATCTGTTTCATTTTGACACCACCGTAGGTCGCGGTTTTGACCTTTGACTAGCAAAACAATAAAAACAAGGAAATAAAACTACAAAAAAATTAAAAACAAAAAAAACAAAAAGACACCTTGGTAACTTCCTCTTCAACCTGAAATGTTTCCTTAATTTTTTTTCCACTTTCTTCACTATTTCATGAATTGTCTTCAAACAAACCTATCAAACTGTTAAAGGGGAAAGATAGTGTTTGTTTGTATAACTTAAATCTAATGCATTTTCATATATAGAGAAGAAAAATTAATTGATAACATTTACACAAATGGCCATATGTAAATATTGCATTTCTATTATGTGACAAGGTATCGAAAAGAATCAATCTTTAAACTGTTCTTCACTATTCCAATTAGAATGTTTTTTTTTTCTGTAAGAAATCCTCTATATAATATAATTATTGACAAATCTACTGATGGCATATGACAGAAAGAATTGCTGATCGAAGTACAGGAGATGTAGCTGTTGATTTTTATCATCGTTACAAGGTTTGTGCTATATAACTGCTGATGAATTATATCCGTGACCTTTATATATATATATATATATATATATATATATATGTTTAGATAAGTTTTTCTAAATCGTAAAAGATTGTCCAAGAAATGCTACAGGACGACATAAAGCTGATGAAGAAAGTTGGTTTGGATTCCTTCAGATTCTCCATTTCATGGTCTAGGATTTTACCCAGTAAGATCATCTCTGAAATCAGCTCAACTGTTAGCAAATTGCATAACATGGTATTGAAATTTATGCTCTATATTTTCAGAGGGGAAACTTTGTGGAGGAGTAAACCCACCAGGGGTCCAATTTTATAACAACCTCATCGATGAGCTTCTTGCCAATGGTCAAATTCCAATCTCTGATCTTTCATGCTACTACCTTAAATTTTGCTTTGAAACAATCCAAATGTCTCTGCTCTAACATTCTCTATTATGAACAGGTTTAAAGCCGTTTGTGACTTTACTCCATTTTGATCATCCGCAAGCTCTTGAGGATGACTATGGAGGGTTCTTAAGTCCCAAGATTGTGTAAGTTAGTTTTACTTACCCCGAAAAACTATGTTGTCTTACTCAAAGTAATCGAGGCAAACAATTAAATAATTGGACCAGGGATGATTATGTTGATTATGCGGATTTGTGCTTTAAAACATTTGGTGACCCGGTCAAGCACTGGGTGACCATGAACGAACCAAATGGGTGGAGCCTGGGCGGTGCCAATGGCTCTGCTGCCTCTTCTCCGGCCGAGTCCTACATCTTGGCCCATCACTTCCTTCTTTCCCATGCAGCTGCTGTCAAACTCTACAGGAAGAAGTACCAGGTTTATATAGTTTCCAAAGAATAGTGAAGAAGATTGTTAGGCAACTGCTAACCCAAAAAGAATCCTAATGCTGATAGAACTAATGTGCAGGCATCTCAAAAGGGAAAAATTGGAATTACCATAATAACTAATTGGTTCGTACCAAAATCCGAGACAACTGCTGACAGCAAGGCAGCTTCCAGAGCTCTAGATTTCCTTTTCGGATGGTGAGTGGAGAATACTTTTACCTGCATTACTGTTAAGTTTCCCTTGTATTGCATGCTTTGAACATTTCAATTTTGGCAAAAATTTTGTGTAGGTTTGTGGATCCACTGATATTTGGTGAGTATCCAAAGAGCATGCGATCATTGGTAGGGAGAAGACTGCCCAAATTCACCGAAGCAGAGTCCAAAATGTTAAAAGGGTCCATCGATTTTCTTGGTGTAAATTACTACACCGCAAATTATGCAGAAAATGCTCCTCCATCCAACACTGCCATCGCTGCCAATGATAACAGAGTCAATCTCACAAGTAGGCTAAAGACTTTTTATCCAGCTTATTAACTCCTCCTTTTTTTCAAAAAAAAAAAAACAGCAGAAAACTTGCAGTAACATTAACAGATATTTGGTTGTTGCAGCCGAAAAGAATGGAGTTCCAATTGGCACACCGGTAGCTGTTTTTATTCTCTCATTTGCCTAGTTATTCCTTATCAACGTTTCTACTATTTTATCAGTGTTATCAAGCAAACTACTGGACTGGTTGGTGTCAATAATTATGCAGACTGCAGTGAGCTGGCTTTTCATTTATCCAAAGGGCTTGCGGCAGCTTATGCTTTACATAAAGGAGAAATATAACAATCCACCCATTTACATTACAGAGAATGGTTGGCTTGAGTTCTAAATCTTAATGAATGTTGTTAATTTCTTCCTTGGATCTGAAACCAAAAAACCTGGATGTTTGCAGGGGTGGCTGAAGCAAATAATGCTTCATTGACAGTAAAAGAAGCGCTCAAGGACAGCACCAGGATAAGATACCTTGATGGCCACCTAAAATCCCTTTAAAAGCAATCAGGTTAGTGCTCGAAATCAAGCTTAGTTTTATATAAATCGTTAGTCTATGCAGTAACCAAGCAAAAAACAAAAGAACCAATATTTCATATACTTATTTATTTTTAGGCAATAACAAAATAACTAATTGAGTGAATTGGGATTTTGTCAGGGAGGGTGTTAACATCAAGGGTACTACGTGTGGGCGTTTTTGGATGACTTCGAATGGACTTCTGGATACACCCTTAGGTTTGGGTTCACATACATTGATTTCAAGAACAACTTGACAAGATACCTTAAATATTCAGCTTATTGTTCAAGTGTTCCTCCTTCATTAACTCTGCGACCTGTTGGAATTTATTAGTCCCCTCAGTGCAGTTTGTTACTGTGTGCAGACTTGTGTTGCTTGAGTTATCATTATTTCAACTTCCTTCTTTTCTGTCATCATTTTGACCTCCTTTCCTCTTGTTTTCTTTATAAGACCAGACATTTGCTCCTGTGAATTATAGAGAAAATCTTTGAAATTACTACCCACCTGCAGCCCACTCGACTTGCTTCAAATGGTAGTACGATGTAAGATGGATATTCTAAGTTCAAACTTTTGGTGATTTCCTCTTGAGCAAAAACCAGGAAAAATAACAAAATCAGTTACAATTATTTTTCATTATTGGTACCTGCATTTGTCAACTGTCTCAAATAAATTCCTTTGCCATCACAGCACAAAATTTGAAGCGTAAAATAATATTAAAGTTTGCACAATGGAAGCATCTTCTATGTGACAATTTCAACCAAGTGGTGGAGGTATCACATCCCACAAAGAAAGGAAAAAAAAGTTATAAATTTTATACAAAACCATTTTTTCGAAATAAAGATGACAAATATATATATGGTGTAAAAGGAAAAATAAGCTACATAAATTTGGGTGTGGCCTACAGGCTTGAGCAGATCTCACACACAGACCAATGAATCTTTCCTTTTTACATGTTGAAGAGTACAACTTACCACAAGGGTCTCACTCAAGGAAAATACATGCAGCAACTAACTCACTTCCTCACAATTCTTGTTCTAAACACCCCCTGAAATTTGCATAAATATTCATGTTTCAGTGACACATAAACCAGTATAAAACAACTGTAAAATGCATTTCATCACATACCTTCAACTTCCTCAAATTGAACCTCCTTAACAAGGTCAGCAGAAGCATTATATTCAAACCTAACCAAAAAAAAAAGAAGGAATAGACAAACAGATTAATAGATAAAAAGTTATATTAAACAGAAACCAACAGCCTTGTAAATGTTTACTAAAGCGGGGATGAATGCAAGATTGAAAGACACAATTGTAAGAAAAGAAAATCTCCTTCATAGCATCTAAATTAACATTATGCTGGAAAGTATCCTCCAATGAGAAGCTTGATGTTGCTGAGAGTAAGGTTACACTATCCTACGAATGCCATCTAGAGCAAAAACATAGCAGATATCTAATAATTTCTATGAAGACTCTCAGACCAAACTTATATAATGGAGACAAAAACTCCCTCTTTTTGTTACTAATGCAGGCTTTTCTCTATGCCTCTTGCTTCTAATGCAGATATGATATGTAATTTCCTCTTCAACAAGAAAGCTGATTCTTGATTCTTGTCATGTATGATCCCATTGGTGATCAGTGTCAGGTATTTTCAACAGAATTCAGTGACACGAAATCTTTTGTAGATGCAAAAGCACACATCAAGAAATGAATGAAATGGCTAATAGAAGACCCCAACGTCGCCTGTCCCAAACAGCCACTTACACTAGAATGTGAAGGTGTTTGCATGATGTTAGTAACTTGAACTGCATTAGTTACAACTGTTAGTAAAATCTAGTGAAAAAAAGCCTACATACTGGTTCCAAACAACCTTTAACAATTGAATCAAACCAAGGAAACAGAAACAAACACGTGATAAAACTACGAAACATATAAGTGGAGGTTAGATAAATAGTATTTACCTATTGGAGAAAACCACCTCCAGTTCATATTCAGAAGCACTCTTGGTAGCTTCAACCAAGACAGTTACGATTTCAGTTTTGCGAGTACTCGCCATAAGTAAATCATACTCCGTTGGAATGATAATGGCGAAGAAATTATCACTTAATTCACTCAAACACATCTTGTCGACGGCTGCTAAAGCAATCCGGCGTTTAAGTGCATCGGTGTCAGGGTCAACAATGTAAATTGCAAAATCAGTAATCATAAGAATTCGCCGTTTCATCTTCCCTGATGAAGTGAACTTCAAAACTTTATCAGCAAATAAAACTTGCTTGTCACCTGCAGGTTTCATTAGAATAATTCCTCTTAATAAAATCTCAATTATTATTCCAAATATTAAACAAAGACAAGAATTTTACCGCTATTATAAGTTCTTATAAACTACAGACACTGCCACAAAGAAAGGCCATTTTTTTATTCAATTGCTGCGATAAAATTGAAAAAATAATAATAACAATTTACAAAAAGGTGGGAGAGGGTAACCTTGTTTTTGCAAGATCTTCATTAAGAAGGGGCGGGAAGGGACATCTAAGTAGTCTCCTTTGTATTCTCTACGGAGGGAGGCTTTTCGTCTGGCTTTGAATCCCATGAACGGCTCCTGATCTTCCGTCACATTGCTATCCGACGGTCTCAATCGAATCCCGTTTTCTTCTTGTTGTTCTTCGTCTTGTACATCGTCGTCGTACTTGGGAGTGTCCGATTCATCGATTTGGACTCGCCGTTGTGCCTTGTAACGGTTCATTGTCGATCGAAGACGAGTCGGAATCGGCGGCCGATGTTTGGCTTTTGGGAAATTGAGAGAGAGACAGAGAGAAGAGAGAGGCGGAGGAGGCCAGCTTACTTCGGGTGTTCTTGTTACGAAATCCGCATCATGCCCCCATGGGCCCCGCCTATGATCTGGATCCTGTCTGGGAGAGTGATCAAAATAAGCTGCAATACTGCATTGAATCTGAGGCGTCAGATCAGCTGGTTCCTGATTATTGAATTTAATACTAAAGAATTAAATTATTTCAATTTTAATAATCTCCAATGGTTCGATATCTCCCATTTCTTTTAAAAACTGGTCCAATGTTCCCTTTTTCCTTTTGTCGAATTCAAAGTCCAATATTCTTCATTCTTTAGTTTAGGTTCTTTTGTTGTAAAAAATGCTTCCGGTCACTTTTCTTTTATGAAAACACTACTATTGGATGGTATGGTCTCTCAATTATTTTTATTTATGCAATTACATTACTTCATTTTCTTGAAATAAACTAACCAATAATTACTCAGAAGTATATTTTATGCCATCAACTATCTAAGTTAAACTTTATGATAAAAAGAGAAACGAAAAAATAGTTAAAGAACATAACTTATTGACCGCATGAATTAATTTGTAGTGATAGGAAATGGCAACAATGTTAGCAATCCGAATAAGCACGCCAATGCGGAAAATGTGTTGGAAACAGTTGGGTTCAGCCAGGACTCATCAAGGTCTAGGGCTTTCTTAAAACCCAATTCATGGGTTTGACCCAAACCCGGACGGCCAGACCAAGTCGACTCATTGACAACGCGTTGGAGGCTTGGGGACTTTGGACCGGCTCCACCCACCCCACGGTCTTTTCAGCTGATCAAAAACCCGAAAACGACACCCACCACGATCCGCCCGCCTTTAAAACGACGTCGGCTGGTAGAAAGTCCGATTTAGATTTTCGTCGAACGACTAAGGACTACGAGTTAGTCCTAGATTCCCGTCCACTAAAATAATTTTTTTTTTGCTTAAAAAAATATAACCCAAATAATAAAACAGCCTTATTAATAAGTTTCCTGGCGGCCACTTTCGGCGACAATCTGGTGATTTTCGTACATAGAACGCTAAAGCATGGGACCCACCAGAGAATAACGTTAGCCCAATCAGAAACTCACCACAGAGGCCGGTCCATCCGTTTATAAAAGACCGCCACCGCAGCCAATCATAAAGTCTTTTCTCATTTCTTTCATTTCTTCGATCTAATCTTTCCTCTCCTACCCACCCAAAGTTCCTTCAGGCACTCGACCCCGCCCCTCCCCAGGAAAAAAAAAAGAAAAACAAAGAAAAGGAGGATCTAAAACATCTTTTCAGGTTTGATCTCTTCGATTTCTCGCTTTATTTTGTTTGTTTATCTTGTTTTATTTTTTGTATTTTTATTTGCGTTGTTTTTATTTTTTGATCTACGGTTTAATGGATCGTAGGTTTCGCGATGGCATCGAAGCGGATCTTGAAGGAATTGAAGGATTTACAAAAGGATCCTCCTACTTCTTGCAGCGCTGGTATACATTTTATTAAAAACTCCTCCTTTCCGCTGTTATTTTTATTTTGTCTTTCGAGATATTGATTTGTTCTTGTTTTAATCTTCATGTAAAATGTGTTTTTGGATTCAAATCCGAGGATTGAAAAAGATCTGCTTGATGTAGTAATTATCGGTGATTTTTAATAATGCTAAATTAATAGTAATATTCATTTGTGATTATTTAGAAATTATTATATTTTGGTGCTTGCTGCCGACATGTGGAAAGGACAGCTTAGTTAGCGTTTTTATCTCATAATCGAGTCTGTGTAGCATATTGTTTTGATTGCAGTTGGCAAATTGTGTTCTTTTTAAAAGACTGATGTAGTTGTAGCTTCCCAGGAGGAGGTCAATTTGAACAATTTTAAGAGCATACGTAAAAACATGTTAGCATTTCAGTATGTTCAAATGCATCTTTTTAATCCATAAACGTGTGTTGACCTGGAAGTGGTTCTCTTTCTATTGGTTGGTCTTAGATTTATGACATACTTGAACTATAGGTTGTGTTTGACTCTTGTACATGTATAGATGTCCTATTATGTTTTCTCTTGATGTTGACAAAGGTATTTGACACATTTTGGAAGCTCATATATAGAGCAAAACATAGTGCTATGTTTCAACGCTTATATTCTTCAGATGTAGAAAGCATAATTTTCCCTCGTGAAATATTTGAGTATTTTTTAAATCCTTATTAAGAAATAAAATTGCAGACATTGGTGATAACAATAGCATTTCATATTGCAATGGCATTATTGATTGAAGCCTTTTGCTTGGCTTCTGAATTCAAGGGTGGAAAGTCTGCCACTCTAAAGATAGAATAGTTGAATGGAAGGAAAGGGTTCATTTTCCCATGATTAATGTTTTCCTTTCCCCTCTTGGGCTTATAGTAAGAGGAAAGAAATTGAGAACTTTAATATACTTTATTATGCCATCTGATCTTCAGAACGTTTCTGTATCTGATATATGTCCAAGACAAGTGTGACAGGGTAAAGTGAAGAGGTGGAGTATTTTTGTTGTAACTAGGAAGGACCCCTTTCTATTATTGAGTTCATGGGCATTGTTGATTGCAAGTCTATTAAATTCTGGGGTGTACATCAAGTTGGTGAACCTTAGTGGCTAAGTGGGTCTGTTGTCTTATTATTTGGGGCTAATCTTCCTAGGGATTCTAAAGCTTTTTGTTGACTGATTGTTTTGTTATATGTGGCTGAATAGCAGAAAAGCAATTTCCTCATTTTATGAATTTTTAGTTTCTAAGTAAGCAATGTGATCACATCACGATTTTGCCTGTTTACATATTGCATAATGAATTTTTTCATCTGTGTGATATTGATATTTCATAAGATAAAATCTTCCATGTTTTCTTATATTGTTAGTCCTCATGTCTTTTGGCAATTGGTAGTATGTACTAGTGCTCAAGGATTAATATTGAACTTTATTGCTTATATTTATCTGACAATGTTGCAGGTCCTGTTGCCGAAGACATGTTTCATTGGCAGGCAACAATCATGGGTCCACCAGACAGTCCTTATTCTGGGGGTGTTTTCCTAGTGACCATTCATTTTCCTCCAGATTATCCTTTTAAGCCTCCCAAGGTACTTTTTATGTAATTGGTGTTACTTATAATATTGGCTGGTTGTTTTGTCTGACATTCTGGAAGTGTACAGAAAATTCCTCTTGTCATTTCAGTGCTTTGTGACTTTGATCATTCACTCCTATTCCGGGTTGGGCAGCTACCTCTCTTATCAAGTGGCATAGTTATCTTATTTGAAATGCTCTCCCACCCTCTCTATCTATCTTCCCTTTTTATGAATTTTGAAGAAATTGAGGATTTTGCTTTAAGTAGAAACATGATTCCTTTTTGGATGACTTGTTTCTTTGCCTATGGAGGTAGTTGAAAATATGTGCCCTTGAAGAGTGGTAGATACTTTAAGGAAGCACATTTGAAGCCTTCATTGTCATGTTGCTGGAAATGTTTCTTGCCTGCTGTTCTACCTAATGGCTTATTAAGTTTAAAATGAAATTTAATTTACATGAAAACTTGCAATGCTATTAATAGGCCATAGATATTTTGAAAAGCTTGAAATGATATGAAATGCATGTAGAAGGAAACTTACATTGTGTTGGGTTACTCCATGTTTGGTGGAAAATTTTTTTATTTGTCTAACCAATTGTATTTTAAGAAGCCATATTGCTTCCTTCTGTCTCTCTGATGTTTTGTATATGATATTTTGCAGGTGGCATTTAGAACAAAGGTATTCCACCCCAATATTAACAGCAATGGGAGCATTTGCCTAGACATCTTGAAGGAGCAGTGGAGTCCTGCACTAACGATTTCCAAGGTGAGATTGTCCTCTAACTAACAACTCTCATAGATTTGGATCATCAGAGGTTGTAACAATGGATCGAACCTGAAAGAGCCACCCATCATGGCCAAAATATTAATGCAAATTGACTGGAAAAGTCAACAACCTGAACACAAACCTGATCAACCTGAAATTGAATCCCCAAATCCAAACGTGAAGACCACCACTAGCGGCAAAAGTGGTAGAATCTAACCCCAATACCCCAAATGAAACTCACACTCTTAGCTTGTTCCTTGTAAAAATATTGACCATTATTTATAGTTTCTGCCATAAAATCTTACACTCTTAGCTGTATTTTTAATTGGTTAAAACTTTTTTTTGAATGATCTTGTTCTTTTTTTAGGTATTGCTATCAATCTGTTCTTTGCTGACGGACCCAAATCCTGATGATCCATTGGTGCCGGAGATTGCTCACATGTACAAGACAGACAGGAGCAAGTACGAGACAACTGCAAGGAGCTGGACCCAGAAGTATGCCATGGGCTAAACGAGCTTTGGTGTGTGTGAGAGGGGAGGCCCTTGGTTCTTTTATATTTTGGCTTTTCAGTTCTATGTATGAATGTTTGTTCCTAAAATGGACCAAGGAGGTCCACATCATGCCCTTAGTTAAAGAAGAAACGCAAATGTTGCTTTCTGTTGTTGTATGGATAATGTAACTTTGGAACAGAGAAACTTTGTGTCCTCATTCTCAATGTTCACTATTCTCCCTCAAACGCCCCGTTTTCTGTTCTCTCAGAATGGCAAATTATAAATAAAGATTAGTTACCAACCTTGCCCAAAAACACTTACATATACTTGTGTCTGTTGACAAGTGGAGAATGTGATGCCCAATGTGCCGGATTGAAGTAGTAGGCGGCCTGGTCCATGTAGGCTTTGGGCCTGTGACACATCTGTCTCAATCTTTGAGCCCATTACCTTCATATACTAAAGAAGTGCTAGTGTTAAGCCCTTAAACAATTTCATAAGGATTACCTATCCGTGTTATCTTTTCTACATCCACATACATTAACTTTCTTCGACATACAAATCATGCACGGTATTTGAGATTTTCTTTTTCGTGCACGTTAGTAGCATATAAGAGTGGCTTCATGGATGTGAAATTGTTTTTTGTAAAGATTATATTATCGTTTTTACCTTAAATTGAATTTCATCTACTTCGTAATAATGTCATTGGAAAAAGTTTACCTCAATTGAGAGTCCTTATACTATTATGTTAAAATAAAGTGATAAATATTGCTAGCTGAGGAAGTAATTATAACTCAATAAATTGAATCTTGTTCGTAGTGAAATCTTCAATTATTAAAACGTGCATCCAAAGATCCATCCAACCCGCCAAGTTATTTCCAGTGGAAGTTAAATTTTGAGGTACTCTTTTGGTGCATATATAGCAGCGGCGGGCGCAGCAGATCTATATTTCGAGCTGGTAGCTTCACTTGAAGCTTAGTCCAGGCTGCTCTAGAGGCAACAATGCACAATGTCTGTGGTTTCGTATGAGATTCTTGGTTGCAACTTCAAACAGTTGAAGATTGCTGAATAGGATCGCCCATACACTGAGCATCCAATTCCTTTCTGACTAGAGAATTGCGATAGAATCCTTGGCAAAAGAGTATTTCACACCGATGGCCCAGATGTTTCCCAAGCTCCTGATTTCTCAATATTTTGTTGTTGTATAGGAATTTGATTTGAGGGTTCTGACAAGATTTGGGTTATGTTTCAAATAGTACATTAGTACATACAGACCCAGAAGTAGGAAGATCGTTTCTCCAACAACAAATAGAAAACAAAAATAAAAAAGAAATAGAAATTGTTCCAATTTTTCATAATAATAGTATATGTATCATACTTCACAAACACCGACATAGAAAATCAACGTGGATCCTTGCCACACATTCACCAAGGAGCTAAGAAATTCGGTGATGAAGCATTGTTTCATGGATCAAACAAGTCAAATATATCGGCAGCATTGATGAGGCCTGTCGATTGAACCCCTCAAGAGTCGCTTTCCTTTCCTGTTTCTCGAGGAACCTCTCGATGGGGCATGATGCACGATGCCCCTGCATTTCAGAGAACCACTTTCATAACTGTGCGGTGCTAATATCCAGCAAAACCCATCACTCAATTATTCAATCATACAGCGGAAGATAATTGTTTTTAATTAATGTCCACTACTGGAGCATTTCTCATTTCTGAAAGTTGAGCTCGTATCACTAAAACAGATTCAGTCGATTCAGCTGCAGCAGCGCTTAACTAAATCAGACAAAATAAGAAAGAATGATTAATTATGTACTCCAATATATAATTATTAATGATTAATTATGTACTCCAATATATAATTATTTATCCCTACTCTGAATATTATAACAACGTGTATCTATCACAAACCCCAAAAAACACACTCGGAAAGATCGAAAGAAGCTCTGGAAAGCAGCAAGAAACTGAGGAACCATGCCGACATTACAAAGTCTTTTAACAGAAAAAGAAGAAAAAATAAACAAAAAGCCACCAATTCATCGAACTTTATGTGTATTTACTTACTCACGGTTTAAAGTATTAGAACATTATTATATTCCTGTAATAACACGTGTCAAACTATCAACTAAGCGAAAATCTGAGTCGGAACCTTAGCTCAAGATTAAATAATAGTACTGGGTTCCGGCCATTGGGTCGTGGCCACGAGTGGAGGAGAGCATGGCCCCTGAAAATCAGGTTTCATTAAAATTTTAAAAACTGAACCTAATCTCAGTTTGAATGACTCTCAAGGTTGTCTCCACTGAAGACAAAGCACAAGATTGATAATCACAAACTGGCGACTTCCCCAAACTCACCCACAGTTCCACTATGAATTAGTTTTAGTTTTTTTTTTTAGGTGAATATATATAGGTGTCGGATTGTGAAGTTGACAACTGGGATGGAAAGTACATGCTGAGCTGGAAGTGCCCATGTAAGATACTTAACTTAATCATAGCTTAAATCATTGTTGATATCTTGTCTATTGTCTAATGGGTTGCAGAGAAATCCTGTTATATTTATTTTTTTTATAATTAAAAGAAAAAAAATAAATTTTATTTTTTAAATAAAAGAATAATAAATCAATTAATGAATTAAATGTTAATTTAGATACACTTCTTATGATCATTAAAGTATAAATTCTCCTTTAACTATGAAAGGCTCTCGTGGGAGCCAGTACGTTTTTCCTCCCCCACAACATGGCCAATCACTTCACTTCTGCCAGATTCGAACTAGCTTTTGCACCTTAAGACTTGTATGGAGAAAAATAGCACTGAAATTGGACTTGAGGAATTTCTTTAATTCAATTAATATATGCATAAAAAATTCACTGAAAATGCCTTTGGGCTGGGGGATATTTTGTTTGATGAAAGGCCACGTACAATCTAATCGTGCCAAGTAGTGGGGAATGAAAATTATGATAATTTTGTTTATCCATGTTTTTGTGTGTCTAGCTTGGTCAACTCAAACCATGAAGGATTCAATTAATATTCTCCCTATCATATGGCTTTTTTTTTTTTGAAATTATAAAACCAATCATTTAACCAAACCCATTTATTCTCCCACCTCATACACTCAATGGTGGGGAATAAATTTAAAAAGAGAACAAAGCAATAAAACATGCATGTTCTTCCACCAAAACCAAATCCCTCAATTTGAGGTGCAAATATAAGAAAAGAAACTGCGTTAGTTTCTCTCATTTTCAGAGCATTTCGGATTCCAAACCAACTATAGCAAATATACAAACAAAAAAAGAAAAAACAACAACCTCTCTCTCTCCATAATCTCTTTTACTTAAAATAATTATTAAATTCACATACATATAGTAAATTCATGTTCCATTCAAGGCCACATCATCTCCACATGGGGGTGGGGGGGAAAGCACACGTGCCTCTCTTTGGTCGTCGAGAAGGCGCAAACGGCGCCGGTCACCAGTTCTCAACAGAGGAGCGTCAGTGGGACTCAGTGTGGGGTAAGGCCGGTCGCCAACTGTCGTCAAGTCTCGAGACAAAATGCCCATAGGGGACGCTTAACTGCATCCGTGGGTTTTTCCTAAACCTTACAAGATTAATGCTTAAACAAATCAAAACTGGAGTCGTTAAAGACAAAATCACTAGTTTAGAGTAATGTTATTTTGTTCCATAGTCTGATTACTTATAAATTACATAATTAATACTTTTTTTATGAGTAATCGGATTATTTAAAAGTTTGAACCTAGCTAATATTTCTCATAAATTTATAAGTGATGAATATTTTGTCAAACTTTGAAAAAAATCTTAAGGTCCATTATTAGTTTATATGTCACACTGAATTTTGTAAATGTTCTGCAGTACTGGAATTTGTTTATGAAGGTAGACAATTTGATAACTCTTTCAATTATTTTGGAGTTGTACTGTTTTTTTGACATTTTTTTTTGGAGTTACTCAAGATGGCGAGAAGGGCACGTGAGCACACTTGAGCTGCATTACTGGCTATGTAAGTCACAATGTAAAAATTTGTTGGACTAAACGTATTCTTCTGCATTATTTTAGATGAGTAGCTGTTTCTTCGGGTTTGAATAATCCAAGTTCTTTCATTGCAAAAAAGGAAGAATAATCAAGGGTTTCAGTGCATGGAATTAATTAAGTTGGATAGTTTTGTAGTATTGGTGGTCAGCATTCCAATATCCGCAAGATCTCTAGGAAGCTTCACTCGTATCATCATAAATTATGGGTAAACTCATTCTTATGAGTGAATGTCAACTTAAATTAGATGCTCTTCAATCTTCATGCCAAGTGCCATCCCTTTTTAATTTATTTATCTCTGATATACAAATTTATAACTTGATATTCATATTTTATCAATTTTTTTTTATGATTACTGTTTTTTAGACAAAAGATCATATCTTAATCAATAAACAAAATGTTTAGATGTTCATATTTTATCAATTTCATTACAAATAATTATTTTTTTTTTCTAAAAAAACTAAGGACAAAGAAATGCCAGAAGTTTTTGGGTGAGCTTCATTCATTCAGTATCTACTAGCAGCATTCATGCATACTTTTCCTTTTGGGTAATCTCCAGATAATCTTTACAACACGTACGTACACTTATATTTTTTGCCTGATAGGGCAGTGGGTCGCTTATGAATTGCTTTATCCACACGAATGCGTGTGAGTTTTCTTGAGTTAAAGTTGAGTGCTTTATCAGCAGCTGATTAATCTTTTTCATGGAACATATTTTCATCAAAATGCCCCAAAAGTTGCACGTTAAATGTCTATACTTTTTCTTAGCTTTGCTTGGTGCAAGAGATTCTTGAGATATTTTGACCCATAAATCCCCTAAAAAGGATGCCTCACGCATGTGATTCCGCTTGACATGTCAAATCCAACCATTCATGATGTTTCAGACTTTGATATTACTCAATATGAAGAACCCATAAATCTCCTATCAAGATCTATCATTTCTCTAATATATATATATATATATATATATTCACTAACATATACTAATAAATATAAGACCCATGCTACAATCTGCAGCTTAATTATGATAAAATTGTTTAAGCATCTGATGTGTGTGTGTATATATATATATACATGGAATAGAGGCATACAGCGAGTATAATTAGAAATGCACGAAGTCGAGACAGAGTAGACCAACATCTCTTGCTTCAAAATGAAGCTTGTGACTTGTTTTTCAAGGAAGATCATTGTAGTATTCAAATCTATATACATTGTACTTAGTATATTTGATAGTAATAATAAATATATATGTTACTATACCATTTATTTCTGCTTCAAATTTTGGTTCCATAAAAATCCGAGCAAAGTTGTTTGCTCTAATAACCACATACACTCTCGAAAACCGACATGGGTAATAAAGCCTTCAAAGTTATGTGGGAGGTGGCTTTGAACATCTAATTATTTTATGTTTTTGGGATTAATTATAGAAACCTGGGGATTTAAACATGGGTTCTTCCTTTCTGTTTTCCACCCCTATTTCCCACTCTAATGACTACTGTGCTGAATATAAATTCATTTTACTCTTAATCCTCTTTGTTATTTGTGAATACTATTTTGGTTTTTGCGACAATCAATTAGACATCAAGCAGATGTTAGTCTGTAACATCACCAGATTAAGAAGCTTCATGATATTCTTCGTAATTTGTCGCTATCTATATAAGCCACTTCTTGACATTGTTTTTTCAATGGTTACGTACTTAAATTTGAATCCTGTCTAATCTTTTCTTCTACAGTCAAGAAGAAAGAAATTAACATTGTTAGTAGCAAACGGGTGATCTTAAACAAAGGATGTAAGAAACTTTGCTTTGCCATTTGTATATGATCATGTGGTTGAAAATGGACAGGAATTAGGAAAAGAGTAGGGAATTCAAAATTTTTTTGTTCTTGTTCAAGACAAAATCGTCAGGCTTTGTGCAATTTCTAATTAAAACAACCATTGCAGTGCTTATATTCTAGCTTTGTTCAACGCACTGAATTTATCCGTTAAGTTGATTTCGGTCAAATCTTGTTTTCTGTCGGGGCAGGCTTGGAACAAGACAAGGGAGGAGGGGCCGAGATTTGGAAAACATTATTAATTAAAGAAGCTAAGATGGAGAATTAATGAGCTTTTTTAATTTTGATTACCCCAAAAAGAAATATATATAGTAGAATGTACTTTAGTAGGCATTTTCCCTTTCTTAGAAGTATATATATATATGGTGAATGATACTCAAATTTAAGCGATAAGATATTTATCTGCTCAGCCAATCATCTAAACCAATCCAATTAGTCATAAGAGTTGGTATGAAATGGTATTCATTCATTGTCCTATCGTCATATTCCGGATGAGATTTGCATGTGATGTTTCAATCAATATAATGGCTAAATAATGACAATGACATTACATCAATACATACACACACACACATATATATATATAGTTGCTTGAGGGAGAATACCTTCAGGATTTTATATGACATTTTGCTAATTAAGAGACTGGTCTTTTTCATTTCAGTGTGTTCACCTTTTGAACTGAAAGACACAGTTAAAGAACAAGGTAAATGCTAGTAGTTGTTATGGAGATGCATTAAGCCAAACGTATAGAGAAAAGATAAGCAGAAGGTCTGAGCAAAAAAAGGGAGCAGTGCTGAGAACATTAAGGAGGATGAGTAGCCGTTAACGCTGGAACCAATGGCATCTGGGGCTTGATGCTGAATAACTTAATCATGAATAAGGGGATGATTAGAGTGTAGTGATTAAAGAATCAAACAAAGGTCTTGGACTTGATGCTCATTGACTTACCCCCGCTTAGTCTCAGCAAAAAACCAAACAGATGTAACAAAAAAACAAGTAGATGTTTGCCCTGTTGGAGAAGCCAAACAAACACCAATTTGGTCTGGTACCGGGTGATTTGTCGAATTTGGTGTATTGCCTTAGCTGTCTTTTTTTGGTTTATGTTGGGTTTCACTTGGCTCAATGGGAAGGGTGGACGAAAGGAAGGGGGGGCAGACTCCAAGGAGTGCAGCTCGATTGTTTGATGTTTGTCTTTGCTAATCCATATGATTATCTCGCTCTAAAACATGGGATCTTTAAACATCTCTATTTCTCTCTGTCTGACTGCCCCTGGAGAACAACTTGTCATCTGAGACTGAAAATGAAGGCCAGCCGGATCAACACTTCTTTATTATAGATAGCTATTTGCAAAATAAACTCACAGCTTGTAATTTCTAAAGTTACCATTAAAAAGACTAGATGCTTAGTACAGACTAGCTGTAATTCCATCAAAATTCATGCAGGTTATTTTCCCAAGAACATGGCAGCTAGCATTCCCCCTTAGCACGATGGCATTAATTTCCTGTGTGGGGCGGCTTTTCAGAGGAAAAACCATTTCCTTACACTTGCTCAAGATTTGTTACAGTCGAAAACCCAAACGTTACTTCCGCTCAAATGATCGAAATTATCGACATACATATAGGGTCCAGTGTCAATAGTTTGATTAAGAATAACTAAAATAATATTAAGAGATTTTTTGAATTAATACATTATCTTCATCAAAATTTATTAAAAATATGTAATATATTATTTACCAATTACCAATTACCATCTTTTAGATATATATATATATATAAATATATCCGAGAGTAGTCATCTGGGCATGGTGACACACATATCTGTAGAGGAAAACTAAAAGCAATGTACCGACTATACGTTAAAATCATGTATGGATCGCATTTGGGGAGTGTTGGATTTGTTAAGACTTTTCCGAAATGATTTTTGAGTTTTGAGAATGGGGTAGGAGTGGGATACAACAAATTAAGGTTCTACGATGCGAACTTAAAAGGGGAGAGTACGGAGAAATGAAGGGCACATGGGCCAGTGAAAGTTGATAAAAAACCATAATATAAAGTGCTAATGTCGTGGTCCAAGAATTTCATGTGACAAGCAGTGTTAAACATTGTATTAACATTACCACCGCCTTCCCCCATATCACGAGCTCCATATAGTTTCTGAGATTAATTTTCCCTTCTACGCGTGAATCCTGGATTTACTACTCAGAATATAAATTATATTGACCGACCGCGAAGCTTAATTATTTAGAATGTTTCTAATTACATATATCTAAGCACAAAGGGTTGATATATAAACCAAAAACTCTACCAGCAAAGCGGCGAAATTCCAGAGTTAAAAAAAAATTGTGGTCATTCGTTATCCTAACTGTGATGTTGAGTTCTTAACAACCAATCAATGAGGGCCATCTCCCCTTAATTGACTTTTGAAAAATGTATGATCTCTCTCTCTCTCTCTTTTATCGTATGAAAAGGAGGAAGCCATGCGAGAAAAGTATTGGATAAAAGAAAACAAAACGGTCGGCTTTTTTGTTCCATGTACCGTATGTGGGGTGTTTTGATTTTTGCTTCAGTTTGAAGCTACTCCGTTACAATTTTAAGGTCAAAAGGATATATTCAAGAGGCAAAACATCCTTGTCTTCCTTGTTCAAGGAAAGATAATATCGTAACTCGCTGTTTTGTATTGGATACTCTAATTCATGTTACTTCCTCAATCCTCGGAGCTTTTACTTTGGATTAATGTAAAATCGATGGTGACATATTGCTGGGATTATAGGGACATATACTTAGGATTATTTGCTTTGTTCAAATGGACACAAGGATGCAAACTGATCTGGTAAAGGCACCATCACAAAGTAACTATACAACAAGCATTTGATCACAACTAATCTATAGTGAAGGTATACTTGAGTTTGAGACCTGTGATCAGAAATTATTTTGGTTAAAATTTCAACCTTTTACGTCCAAATCTAAGATTTTTCCAGTTTTTCCATGAATGGGAAACAATCATGCAAGCCATTTGCTAATAGATTTCTAGTCAACGTTCGCATATATGCTTTTCCCACACAATCATTTTAAACCCTGTTTCTATTTTGGGAAAGGAAGGGGTAGAAACAGAAAGGGAAAATTAAGTTCAAATCTATAGATCTACTAGCTCATGCAAATTGCCAACTTTTTAATTAATTTAATAGTAATTATTATGGTAACTTACTCACTACACGTCGCTCCACTTAAATAATGAATACCCAAACTCCCAAAGGCAATTCTTAATAAGTAATAAACATGCAAGTTTCTTTTTTTTTTTTTGGCTAAATAAGTAAAAAAATTAAGTTACTACATAGGCAGGTTTGCATGTTAATGCTTTAATTTAGTGTTGAAAAAATAAACCACCCAACTTTGTCATCATTTGTTATCACTTATAGTTATATTTAAAGCTAAAATTATTTAGCACTCTCGTGAATCCATCTATTATAACGTGATTCATATTTCTTTTTTTGAATTAACAGCCTTGGTGTAGGAGACTATGAAGTAAGCAAAATTTGAAGAAAGACAATTATGGTTGGAAGTTAGACCGTCCGCAATATTTTAAAATTAAATTGATCAGGAATGTGGTCAACACCCATTATGATACATGTCGTGTGGTGTGGTTAATAAACGAAAAAAAAAAGTACGGATATCTATTTAGGAAAGAACTGAAATAAATGCACAGACTAACAGGAAGGAAGAAAGACAATTTCAGTTTTACCTCTGAAGAAAGAAGAGGCGACGAGGACCGTTTGGTGAGAACTAATGGGATGGTGCGATACAATCAGCATAGGCAAAAGTTACGCGCCGCAGCGAAGAGCGCTTGTTTTTTGGACTGCAAAAGAAAAGTGAAAGCTGTACCACAAAAATAAAGAAACTAAAAATGTCAAACCAACGTTTCTCGTAAGTTTTTTGGGTCTATTCATTCATTCATTCATTTATTTATTATGACTACCACTCATATATTTTTAGTCAATGTTCTTTTTTGAATTGTCGACAGCCTTATATAGGGAAGGAGAATGTTGCGAGAAAAAGGTTGGCGATAGAGACAAAAAAGGCCGAAAAATAAGGTAAGAAAAAAATAAAAGTGGACTTGCTTTTCCTTCAATTATTTAGTAGCGTATATTCTTTGTATTTCAGAGAAAATAAGGCTTAAAGCCTTTTATTTTTCGTTAATGTTGGTATTGTATTTTGGAGCGTGTGTGACACCGACCTTAAGACGTGTGGGAAGCGCATGTCTTGATAGTAGAAACAAAGAGAACAGAAAAAACCCAGAGACGTACAAAACGGATTTATAAATGGCGGCCAATTCTAGGTTGCCCGCCACGTTAGTTCTAGCTGTGTTAAAAAGTAAATTTAAAAAGATTACATCCCCAGAATCTAAAAAAATAAAAATAAAAAAGGAAACTCTCCAGTTGAAACTTTATATAAGGTAAAAAAATTACACTAGTACCAGTATATACTATAAGTAGCCTGAACAAGCCAGCAAGAACTGAAGTGTTCTACAGTAGCAGATTACCAGAGTACCCTCGAGTCATTAACTTTATTACCTAAGATTAATTAGTAATTATGGGGGGCCAGATTAACAAAGGGGCGAGGCTTTTAAGTGGTCAAAGGTGATGCGGTGTTTTGCCGAATCAAACAATTTGACCGACTACAAATGACCTTAGGAGAGCCGGGTATCTTGGGCCTCACGTGACTGGCATCACGCAGTTCGAGAGTTGAGCCATACGCTGAGTCAGCAGCATACGATGGTCTCTCATTGGGCCAAAGTCCACCAGCGGGACCCGAATAACCACGTGTCATAATCGGACACCACCATCGGGATGCGGCGGCCTGTATCTCACCGGAATCCTCGGTGAAAGACCAATCGTTGAGATAAGACGTAACCCATCCTAATTGCCTGTGATTATAAAAAGACGTATACCTAAGAAAATATATTTGTAAAAGTAAAATCAGAATAATTAAAATTAGCAAAAATAAAATATAACCATTTAATTATGGGACGGTACTATAATCAGGATTTTCCAATTCCGGCTGTTGGGATCCTATAAAACAGCAAATTCAGTGTTTGGGACTCCACCGCAACCAAAACACTGCTCCTCACACATCTTGCTACTTGACTACACTTTTGCTTTGCCTTACCTTGGCCTACTCTTATTGACATTTCTCCGTACAGTTGAAAGACTTGCTCTCACTTTCTCTTTCTTGGGTGTTTGAAGGTAGATTGCTTTCATTTCGGTGTGGGGGTTTGTTTGCCAGATTTTTAATCAGGAAATCTTCAACAACAGTGACTTGTGTAGAAACTTCCTGGTACTTGGTGGCCAAAAGAAATTACTGGACCTCCTGTACAAGGCCACAGTTATTCACTGCCCTTTTTTTGCCAAGTTCAGTCACTGCTTTTATATCTGTTGCTTTCTGAGCCTTTAAGAGTCTGTGAGATCTTTTCTTTTTCAGCCTCTGGCAAGTTTTCCTTTGTCGAAGGGCCTCTTTCGCTGGCTCTCTCTGCTTTCTTCCCTTATTTCAATCTATCCAAAAACATAATCTTTCAAGGTGTTTCAAGATTTTAATAGTGCTTTTGAAACCTTTGATACCTTTTGGCAGATTTCTGAATCAGCCTTGTCTTTGTTATCTTTCCGAGGTTTAAGCTTCCCTCTCACGGTTCCTTGCCTTTTTCCCACTTTATTCTCTACCTGGGTCGACCTTGTTCTCTTCCTTCTTTCTACCGATGCCAACGGACAGAATCTGAGACCACCAGAAACCACACACCCAACAGAAAAAATAGCAGCAAAGCCCAAAATGGACCACAGTATCCTATGTCCGATCAAATACACCGAACACAAAAACGTCACTAAAATATTCAGAAAACCGTCCTTGAAACCCAAAAAAACATCTTCCGATCATGACCGTACTCACAACAACACCACCCCCGATGTTCCCAGAATTGTACGGGTATCCGTTACGGACCCTGACGCAACGGACTCTTCCAGCGACGAAGAAGCTGACTTGTTTGGACGCCAGAGAGTGAAACGCTACGTCAACGAGATCAACATCGAAGCCACCTGCAAAAACACCGCCACCACCACCGTTTCCAACACCAACCGCAAAAGGACAGCCGCTGCCGCTAACGTCACTACTGCCTGTCGTAGACCACTCAAGCTTTCTTCATCCAACGGAAATGGTAGGAAGTTTAGAGGTGTTCGACAAAGACCTTGGGGAAAATGGGCTGCGGAGATTCGAGATCCTGCTCGACGTGTACGGCTGTGGTTGGGTACTTACGATACAGCTGAAGAAGCAGCCATGGTTTATGATAATGCAGCAATCAAGCTTCGAGGGCCTGACGCTTTGACTAACTTCGTTACTCCTCCTGCTAAGGAAAATATGGAAAAGCCTGAAAACATTATTGTGGCTTCGGTTTCTGGGTACGAATCCGGGGACGAGTCATCTCACAATCTTTCTTCTCCAACTTCAGTTCTTAACTTTCGAACTCAATCAAGTGAAGAAACGGCAGTCGAACCGGAAAACCCGGTTCAAGAACTCCAAGAAGAAGAGAGTAAGCCGCCACCGGTTCAGGAGCAAGTGGTTCTTAGCGAATGTCAAGGTGAAACTGGAACAACCTTGCCCGATGACTCGGGAGATTATTTGCCACTCGATTTCCCTTTCCTTGACGAGTTTTTCAACATCCCAGTCCCGGGATTGTCGCTTTTTGATGATACTGCAACGATCTTGCCTGAAAGTAGCGTGTTCAGTGAGGACTTTAGTAACATGTTACTCGACACCCCTCAAGATTTTGGCTGCTCCTCGTCATCGTCTATTTCTCAAGTGGACGATTATTTTGAAGACATCGGCGATTTGTTCTTCTCAGACCCTCTCGTGGCACTATGAGCGAGAAAGTTTAGTTCCCTTTTCTGGAGAGAATGTCGTCGCCGTTTGCTTGCCGATAACTCGGCAGATTTTGGATCGGTGGCGACCAAAAAAGAATTGGGGCTCTACTTACAATTGTTTTTTCTTTTATGTAATATTATTTATTTGTTTAAATATTTCCGTTAAAATAAACGGAGAGTTGAGTGGAGTTTTGCTGCGATTTTATTTTTCCTTGATATTTGTTTGTTAGAAATAATTAGGCTGTCGTTAACGAACGTACTTATAATCTTGACGGAGGAATGGAAAATACATAAGCTTTTTTAATCTCTTCTTTTCTCGCCATTTTAATTACTTCATTTATTATTACGTGGCAAGCGATACTGTTCATCACGTGTGAAAATCTGAAAGTGCCACCGTGGCATTCCTTTTGCCTCCACACGAGCTGGCGCAAATTACGGTGATGGCCGGTCAAGTGAGTCCGAGTCGGTGCCGTTCGTGTGTGAAATGGAGGCCCTCTTATTTTATTTTGTTTACAAGTAATTCTTTTTTCATATAAGTTATGGTGCCGCAAAGTACAGTCTATAAAGCTAAAAAAAATTGCAGGCTACAAAGGGAGGGTATAATTAATGATAAGATTATTGGGGGCAAGTTCTATTTACATTTATTAGTATTAATTGGAAATGGTCCAAAGATTAAGTTTGCCAGCTTTTATTGTTAAAGATTTTATTCAAATTTTGAATAGAGGAATTAATTACCGGGTTTCTGTGTTGGTGAGATTTAATCTTCTGCCGTATCACATTGCGTAATACAATATATGTCCAATTTAGCATCTGAATTGATTCCGCCTTTTTTCTTTTCCTTTTCTTCCAGAAATAATATTTTTTTGCTAAAAAAAATGTTTCTCTTTTTGTTGAAATGCCAGTCCATTTTCCATGCCGTTGAATATGAAATTAATGTATAAGATTCATATTAAAACTCGTCCAGATTTTGCTCATAGAAATCTTAGCTAAGAAGTCCACACATAGTAAACTGTTCTACGGTGTACGAGAAACTGAAAGTCAATTATTTAAAGGTTGCTTGAAATGTGGAAAATGGTAGACTCGAATGTCGCAGAAAAGCAGCATTTAACGTAATTAGGCAGGCCTTTACAACAACTTAGGATGTTTGACTAACAATGTCGTAGTCATTGTTGTCGACCTCTTCCTAAATCTATAGATTTTCTTTTGCCTTGTTTCCTTTTTTTTCCCTTCGTTTTCCAAAATTTGTTCAAGATTCTTAAGTGCCTTTTTCGTCAAGAATGAATTTCCCGAATTCATCCTCATTTGACTGTTTCCAGCTACATGTTATTTACAATTAGGTAGACCGTTTTAAAGTTAATTAAACGGATTGTACCCAAACAAGAAAAGGGAAAAACAAAAAGCAGCGTCATAACATGGATTATTTTTTTGGTACCTACCTATAGAAACGTGTTAAATATGAAGTGGGAACTATGGTAACGCAACTAACGCTAGGTATTACCACCACTTTTTCTGAAAAATATCTACACTTTTTGTTCATGTTTGTTTGTACAACTAACCCGGAAAATGAACAGAATTTCTCCACCCTCCCCTCTCCTTTTCACCGGGGTACGATGTGATAAAAGGTAATTGGACACTGCAATTCCCTCACGGGTGCATAATTATGAACATCAACCTCAAACCCAATGATAATTATGATGGTAACAACTTAAAAATCGTTTTCCACAATTTTAATCTGTGAGTTTAATCGAGGATTACCGTCTTAATCATGCATTTCAACAATTTGATGTTTTTTTAAACTATCCGAAATTCCCAAAATTACAATTATAATTTACAAGACATGAGCACGAGATTGAATATTTTAGAAGGGGGAGGGTCTTCAATCTGCACTACTCTTCAGTGACGAAATTATTGGAAAGTACTTTCTAAACTATCTTGCTTCACTATTACTTAAAGAAAAATAGAATGGAAATGCAGAAAGTCCTCATAATTATGTCCATAAAACCATATGATGGAATTATTTTATTTTGATGTTGATAATAGAGTCATGGTCCATGGAAAAATTTGCTCCCACACGCCTTCCCCTAGTGGACCGCTAGCTAGTTTTTTTTTTTCCCAATAATTCTGTCTGCAAAGGGACTATACTGCTCCTTTGCATTCTTGTAATAATAGAGGTTGAGATTGGGTCATAAAGATAGAGAGGCAGTACCATCTAATTTGGTTGTTCGTTAAAATTTGGGTCAAATTAGCCTTTGATATGTAGTGCACCTAATGGAGCATGAGATGCATGAAGCAGGAAATGGGTCGGAATTTTTTCCGAATCTGGTTATATTTGTGTTTTGTGAGGATAACATGTTCGGTGGATTTTTACTCAGAGATTATTACAAACCTGTTTTTTCACAGAGAGTATCAATTATTAGGTGCAGCGCTGGCTCATTACTTTACATTATCCTATACATTTTGTTAAAATACTTTTATTTTTAAACTTTTAATTATAATTTTTAAAATAAATACTTTATTTTAAAAAATATTTTTTTAAATATATAAATTTAACTATTAATCAATTGTTATTTTATTTATTTATTTGATGATGTGATAATATTAAAAATATAATTTTATTTTTTATTAATTTTTTAAATTATTATTATATAATTTTTTATGTGAAAAAATATGGATGCTCTCCTCTCTTGGGAGAACCAGATGTAGTGCTCTTAAGACAGGGAAGCACCGACTACCAGATCGGTGCTTCC
The DNA here is from genome assembly GCF_002168275.2 of Theobroma umbraticum. Classification (NCBI taxonomy): domain Eukaryota; kingdom Viridiplantae; phylum Streptophyta; class Magnoliopsida; order Malvales; family Malvaceae; genus Theobroma; species Theobroma umbraticum. The sequence goes on along the minus strand of NW_018397254.1, from coordinate 6,239,455 downwards.
GACGACCCACCCTTCCCCTATGGAGCACTTGATCGGTTCTCTTTTCCTTGGAGAGTACCTATAGTGTGGTGGTTGATCGGCAAGTAGAACCGTCATTGGTTACATTGTTTGAGAGAAAAAATATACAAAAAAAATATTTTAATTATTTTATTATTTTTATTAATGATATTTTTAAGTCAGAATGTCCATTTCTAGTGATAGAGTCAAGATTTTAGATTTAAAGAGGTAAAAAAAAATTTTAATATTTTGGGGACAAATTTATAAAATTTGTTAAAAACTAAGCGTAAAATTATAAATATTTAAAATAAAAACAAAAAAATATTATAAAATTTTGGAACTTTGAGGAGGCGGGGCCCCTACTAAACCCCCTCCCTCTGCCTCTATCTATTTCAAAAATTAAAATATTTCGTTTGAAATTATGATTAAAAAATAAAAATCAAAATATTTCATCTTAAAATTTTCTTTAAAAACAGTATTAAAGATATTTTCAAAGATGAAAATTGCATAATTTGGTTATAGATAACGAAAGACATGTTTGTTCGGTTTCACAAAAAATTATGTTGTTTCTAGCTAGCATTTAGGTAAATGTCAAAGGCAAGGAAAATGTGCAAAGACAGACAAAATTATACAAAGAAAACTGACAGCAGCCACGAATGTCTCTATCGTCAAACATATAGAAATTATTAACAGAAAAGCAAAAAAGGTAGTACACACTTTGCAAAATCTTCAACCATGAAAACCATCAAGTTCAGAAATTTTGATGCAAAGTGTCAGATTTTCATATTGCCCCAGAATTGCTGTGTATTTTTCAGGCGCAAGTAGGGAAAATGCCAGAACCTAAGCAAATAAATAGAACGTGTCAGCAATTAAATTGCATTACTTGCTTCTTCTTTCTTTTTTTTTTTTGAAGGAAATATATGCTACAATTAGTACCAATTTAGGCCTTATCTTATAAATTCACTGTCTTTGAATTGATTGATATGATGAAATAAATGATCATGTTAATTTCTTTTTTAATTCAGACTTAAAACTGAAATGGTACAAAAGGATTTATCTTATCGAAAACTTTTTCTTTTGTCAATGGGCACCCCCAAGTGGCTGTGGAGACGCACAATAAAGGAGATTATTAAAAAAAAAAATTAAAGCATTCTGCTTTAAGATAGTCCGCTACTGGGAGAGCTTTTTCTTTGGGTAGGGCACTTCCTCATTGAGAGCTTTATTACCTTTTGGTGTTAATTGCTGGTCGGACTGTATTAGGGATTTATTATCATGATGGGGTCCATATTGTGGATTAATGCAGAAATCCATATATAACGCATTAGTATTAGTATTAGCATTAGCATTAGCATTAGCATTAGCTTATGCAAAATGCGAAAAGTGTGTTAATTTGTTGTACATAGAGATGGAGGTGGCTGCTACCTGCTAGGGCCATTCCTAAACTTTATGATTTGTTAATTTGATTTTGGATCCTAAACCACTCACGGGTACACGCATTCCTCTCTTTTCGATTTTTATTCCTCATCCATATTGCTTGTATATGTCCCTATTTTTCCCAAGAAAAACAAAACCAATTACCAATATAGTATACTTTTTCATACTTGTTCTTTTGATATTTTTTTCTATAGATATGGAACTTTTTATGTTGAGTACATCCTTTTGCTTATAAAGAAGAGATCTTGAATAATCTGAAATTAATAATGAAAAGATGAAATTTATATAAATTTTAAAAATAAAGATTTAATATCTTTAAGTTCCATTTATTCAAATGAATATAGTACTTTTTCCTCCCCCTTGTAGCATATCTCTAACTAAGATTTGGGGTTTTGTTTTTTTTTTTAAACTCTTGATCTCAACACATAGACACTGTTTGATTTTAGGGAACCTAATAAAGAGCACGTAGGGCTAGACTTCAACACCAAGGGGGGGCAAGCCGACACTTGGATTTTTATCCCCCCACTTCGTTCATAACTTTTTCCCCCTTTGCAGTGTTTATCTTTTCTTCTCTTTAACATAGTCATTTTGTTATTTATGATCATATTTATTTGAGGTCAAACGACTAAAAGCAATTGCTCTAAAATTTATTTTCTTAATAGTGAATCTCATTCCACAATCAAGTCCTTTGTTTGTATATAAAGAAAAATCATGTAGGTGATGATGCTTATATGAGGAAATAATAATTAGCCTTTTTCATCAAAAGAAATTATAAATTTTTGTACTGTTAAACTCACAAAGCGTTATGCATATGGTAACTCAAAAGGTAGATAATATTTATATGTGGGGTGATCTTTCCATTTAATGGTATTTGCCTTCATCATTGAAAAGTTTCCTTTTTGAGCTAGGTTGTTGGCACAGCTATGATCTGTCACTCCCTTCCTTTTCTGTTTAGAAGGGCTTAGCTATCATCTTTTATATGTTCACTTTACAAACTCTTCTTCTTCGGTTTTCTTTTTGTTTTTTTTAAAAAAGAAAAAATGTACAAAAAAATTTATTATCCTCCATTAAATTCCCTGCCAAAAGCATGAGGGGAAGTTCAACTTCAACACAGATTCGGTGCAATGTCAATAAAGATCATGACCCTAAATAGCAACGTAAAACTTTCATCAATGTGATAGGGACCTAAGTGCTGGAAACTGAGATCTGACCCCAAATTCTTGAGAATTTAAAACCACCCACATGATAAAAGCCAGCCCAGTGAGTGGCTTGATCACATGAAGTTTATTAACTCCATGGGCAGAGCAGCTCAGAGCCACTGGGGATTGAATCAGTCTCTCTCTTTGTTTAAAGCAGAGAGGTGAGAAACAAGAGGGGGGGGGGGGAATAAAATCTCTCTCAGTGACTCAAAACAGACTGTCAATTTCAAAGTGCCAAAGGCATCATTAGACAGAATGGAACAGTCAGACAGTGAAGAAAGAAATCATCACAAAATGATTGGGAAAAAGAGGGTCTTTCATAATTTCTTAGCGTTTTGATTTAAGTGTATAACGTTGGATTTTTTATTTATTACTCAATGTTATGATGATCACCCTTCACGTGAGATATTAATCTAGTTTCTTCCCTTTGCTTTCTCTAGATATCTCAACTGATATTTTCTACAAGTTGGTATAATAATAGCCTTTGAACAGACAACTTTTGGAGATTTAAAGATTACCAGAAATGACACTTAGTTTTACCTTCAGTTCTACTATAATATTTAAATAATTCAATATGCAGAACCTTTTCTCTTGACATAACCACGGAAATTAGTGCCTTTAGTTAATGGTAATAAGTTTTCAATGTTTCATGTTTCTGTTTAAGGGCAAAATGGCTGAGCCATGGGCAGCTTTTGCCAACAGTATGCCTTCGGATCTTATCCCTTGTTTCTTAACCTAGCTAAAAGAAAAGATCATCATTAATTTCAGTACAATGCTTTTAATTAAGTGTGTTCCTCTTCTTTATTGTTTTTGGACAATGGTTTGCTTAAGGCTGGATTTGGCCGCGTGGGTATCGTTGAAGGAAGCGCAGGACAAGTGGGAGCACCTAATTGCTTTAAAATTAGATGTTATCAACCGTCCAAGCAATTTAGATAGTATTTTGTTTTTTCTTCTTTTGAGTGTAAACTAGTTATCATTATATATAAAGCATGCAGTTACAGTAGCAATTATGACAAGGATTATTGAGGTCTACCACCCACAGTACTGCCCACCAAAACTTCAGAAAGCTGTTGAGCATTTCCATCCAAACAAATCAATGAGAAAATTGATCAGGTTTCATAGAAGACTTCAATTCTTTTGTCAAAGCTGGTATAAGTTCAATCCCACACGTGTAGTTGGATAATTTGTTACTCAAAATGAAATTTCCTCAATTTTGTCACTAGGTGACACCCTTACAGCTAGCAGGTACATAAGGAAAAAAAACGAAAAGATTTGATACAAAGGCCAAAAACATAAAATTAAAATGTTCTTGGCAGATGCCCAAATGGCCACATGAACAAACATATGCATGGTATGTACATGGAATCTGTATATAATAGAACTCTGAAATCTCTTCTCTCTATTCTCCTTTCAAAACAAATACATGTTACAATCTGTGGACACTGTACACTGTTTGATCAGAATTAAAGTTAGCAGACCCCAAGGGCACACACTTCCTCAGCATCGATCGCCTGTTCAAATGGCGTAAATGCCCTTTCGTTCCCCTCCTGCTCTTCAAATCAATTCATCAGTTAATTAGGTTTATGTCCAATGAAATTATATATAGTACTTCATTGTGAAGAAGGTGACCTATTTGTACTAGCTGTTCGTCATTAGGATGGGATTTATTATAGTAATTATAGATAGCTGAACAATAAGAGAGGCTGATAGAACCAGTTAGTTAATAATTTGCAGAAATTATTAACTAATATATCACTATACATAACAGTAGCCATTAAGAGAGAGAGAAAAACGAGAAGAAGATGAGGACTAAGGCATGATTTGACAGTAGTGCTAGTTAATTATCGTAACTTATTAGTGGCGGAAGAAACGCAACAAACCATACGAATTGGAGTTACTAATCCGAGTGAAGCCCCACCCTCTCTAGTTACAATTCTTGAAGCTTAGTGTATGTAATGTATGTTACATTACGTTGCAGGATCCTGGCACTTTGCCACAAAATAAAAACTAGTATAATTAAATAAGCAAGGGAGAGCCACTTGTGCTGTACTGATGCGTGATACGGCTGAAGGGGGCTGCTAAGAGCTCTTGGAGTTGCAGGCATCCAGAGAGTGAAAACAACTGAGAAGTTGAGCTCATACTAAAACACCCACCAACTTGCAATACGCACTTAATAATATTTTCTAGGCTGCAATTATGTTGCAATATGTACGACCCTTCTTTCTGGAGTTGCTTTGCCTACTATTCTCTTTCCAAGCTACCTTTTGGTCCCCCTGTTACACTTAAACATTTCTATCAGCTGATATCCCTTCTTCCATGCACTTCCCAATGGTTTTTGCTTGCCACCTCCTCACCTTCAACTTAGGGTTTTAGCATTGTAATTAAGATTCTTACATAAACCTCAACGCACCTCATGTGTTTCTTCAATGAAATTATAACTTAGCATCATTCTAATTGGACATCTAGCTCTCAGTTAACTAGGGAAAATAATTGACAAAATGAAGTGATTGGAGCTCTAGTGATCCACAGCAGATTTGCCAAAAGCTTACGAAGATGCCGTCACAATTGACCAGTGGCTCAGATTCACACTATCCGTTATAATGGAGACCCGAATCATGATTAATTAATGCTAATCATAACCTATTACCTCAACGATCTTGTCAAAGCTCGACCTATCAAATACCGAATAGAGAACATGGGTCGACCACGTGTCGCGTGTAAGGCGGCCGCCCAATCTAACCCCATGGCCCACAAAATCAATTTTATGGCCTGAGCCCATGCACATGCTAGGAAGAAAAAGAAATTGAGGTAAACTAACAATTAGACTTTGGGGGCAAAAAGAGGGGTGGGCCCGGACCGGCCCTATAGAATAAAAGGGCCCAAAACACGTTCATGTGATGAACACGTGAAATCTATATGGGACTTCCGCGCCCAATTGGGTTCCAGTCAAAGTAGCTGCTTTTCTTATTACATCCACGTGGCAGTCATGATCGAGTCTCAATAAAACCCATCATGATACACGTGGCATCGACACGTTGATTCTATTTTACCTGCACCAGACCACAAGGCATGCAGAGGGGGAGAGGGTCAGAGGGTCAGACCCAGACGAGAAAAATGAAAAATAAAAAAATAAAAAAATTATCAAGGTCGGGGGAAGGAAAGTTTGAAAGCTGGTAAGGGTTAGGTCCCCATACGGCTTTTATCTTTCACCTGCCGACGAGAGGGTTATCGGATTGGGAAGGAAATTTTTGAGTCTTTTGAAGGCTGGATTTCTCTGAAATAAAGTGAATGCAATCGTATCACTCCAATTTGCAAATGCCTTTTACAATTAATACATGTGCCCTTGGGGAAGAATGATTTTTCGAGTTTATATTTTCCCAATTTAGTGGGTCCTATGCCATCATCCATCATGCTCTGTCTTAATTCTAAAATAATTAAATGAATTTGACAACGATATTTTTAATTTCCTTCTAAAGAAATAATTGGCTTCAACGAAGACTAAATGCTTTCTCCAGGTCTTACTAAAAAAGTACAAACAATGATGTGGATTCTACTATAGTTTGATGAGATATAACAATTAATTCTCCATGGTATTGTACTATATATGAATTGTGATTTCCCTTTTAAGACAATTTTATTCCAAGCTTTTTGAAACCTTTAAAAGCAAACTTTGATCACCATTAACTAATTCTTAATATCATGCTAATGTGGGAACAGTTGACTTAATACATATGGAAAACTGTGGAAGATATTATATTAGAACCTCTTTCTTTTTTTTTTAATTTGTGAATTTACTTTTTCTAAGTCCAAGTTGACCTGTTACCTCCAGTTGAATTGGGTTTGACATTTCGCACCGAAAACACAGGATCTCCATGTCCCACCTGGGATTACACAAAGATTACGAAGAGGAAACAGAGCTAGACATAAAAAAGGGGAGGATGTTTCCTTCTTGTCTTCCAAATCCTCCAAAAGGGAAATCCGTTTTGTGCTTTGCTTAACTGGAGCTTTGGGTCATGCATCCATCCAATAAGAAGTCAAAGAAAGTGTTTAAAACACAGCTGCTAATTATAGGGTTAATTATATGTGTTCAAACTTTAGCTTTAATTTTTTTGGGTTTCTGCCAACTTAAAAGCTTCGTCAAAAGCCCTTAAACAAAGCTAAGCTTTCCGACATTCTTTGCATTATGGTTTTGTAATTTGTCATCATTCTCCCATTACGTGTGGAAACGACCTTTTTTTTTCCTTGCCTGTTTAATCTTTTGTAGACATTTTCCCCATAATGCAGCGGGAATGAATCTATAGTAAAATCCTTCAGGACACATAATTGGAATTGAATTGGATATATAATATTCATAGAAATACTTCATGCAAGCAAATCCATTAACGGCCACTGCCCGTGGGGAACATGTCTATTTTCTTTTATTTCCATTGTTGGAATTAAAAGGTTAGAAAGAAATATCTGATACATGGAAAGCATGCTGACCAGATATATATTGAACCTTGGCCCATGAATTAGATTGATCTTAGTATACTGAAGAGATTATGCTGCGGGTGGTTGGGCTGACAATTGACTCAAAGAGCCATCTAAGAGTGACACAAGCACTGGAAAATGGAAAAATACAAAGAAAAGAAGTGGAAAAGGAGAAATGCCATGGTAGCACGCCTGCGGCGAGGATAGAGAATTTGAGATGATGATTCCAGATTGCTGGGCCAAAGAAAGGACAGATTCAGTTCGGAGGGTCATTTTTTATATGGGTCTTTTAACAATTAACAAATGGTGGCCCATCTACAACTTTCGCAAAAAATATCTTTCCGAACCCAGAGCACTGGCATTAAAGACTGTTGGGCCCAACAATTAGTCATTGCACGGAGAAATTATAAAGTCGAAAAAGTCGAGAAAAATCTTAAGCAATTTCAAAATATATTTATATTTGATGTATGAATACACCAAATATAAATATATTTTGAAATTGCCTCATTAATTTCTGTCATGTAAATTGTAACTTTACCGTAAATAAGTTAAGCTGAAGGTTTATATAAGCAAGCTAGGCTCAACTCTCTTGAAAAATAAAAAACAAATTGGTGGGAAACATGAATAATTTGGGTGAGGTCTGCAGAGGACCCATGTGGCATGAGGAGGAGCGTGCCGATGTTTTTGCATCTCAAAACTTGCAGATATCAATTAGCAAATTGCCTAGTCCCAACACTTTCTTGCTCTGCAATGGACAGAAGGCCTGAGATCATGCATGTGTTTACATAAATAAATAAATAACCTGCAAATTTTGTGGCCAAATTTTCTTTTCTGATCGGATGTTGCCTTGCGCATGGCCTAGATTCATTTCACGCCGTAACCCTGCGGATAGCATATGCCAGATGGTTACACTGGTTCAGGGTCCGACGCATTGGTTTAGCACTGCAGAATCACGCTACTGGGGTTTTAAAGGTACAATGAATTTCCATATTGCCCCAGCAAACAAAAGCCTTCTGCTCGGCAGGATAACAAAATATGGAATCTACAGTCCTGTGATTCGACATTACGGGGCCTAAAAAGGCCATTACAACTCAATGCGTAGGGAGATTGGTCAGAAATATATGCCTAAACACAAATAAGGGTTGAAAGATTTCCAACAATCTCAGGGCTGATGCAAATCTATTGTTTCATTTGTCATAATACAATAAAATTTCTCGAGCAGACATGCATCAGACATTCAGGTGGAAAGGGTGTGAGAGAGAGAGAGAGAGAGAGAGAGAGAGAGACACTTTGACATGAGATTAAAAGATAATACTCTGTAAACTGGGACTACCTGCTTCACTATCATTTCTTACAATGATATGCCTCAACAACAATACCAACGAGGGCAATCAGCATTTTGACAACAGCTCCAACTAGGACATACATAAAAAAAAGGGGCCAATTCTTTGCCAACATACTCAGGAAAAATTTGGAAACTCCCATGGGAAGAATCCAAAAGACAGCAAAGCTTCTTCAAATTTGAAAAACAGCTTGGTCTCCTATCCTTTAATAAACTTGTAAACAAATTTTTTGGTCTTCACCTTAACCCCGGGCCGAGAACACATCCAAGTGGTTCAAACGATCATAGGATGAAGGCCCTCCTAGTTGAGAATTTTTTCTCACATTTCTGTGCCTGTTGATGTCATCTTCTTGCTTCTCTGAATGCTCTGTATAAGCAATCTGATGCAGATGCAGCATTGCTATCATGCTAACTGCGAATAAAGCTGCATTGCTTAGTATCCCACCCATATGATCAAATTTCAGGGATTTCTTTGCAAAGTTCCAGCTAGAAACAAAAACTTTGATTAGTATATTAGAGCGCTTCCCTTCATGTGATGCAAGATTCTCCCCAGATGGACTAGCTGGTGTACTGTAAAGGTTTTCAGGTGAAACAAAACAGCTAGCATCATGTACATCTCCCACAAAAGCTAGAGTTTCATCAATTACTTTGTACTTTTTACCATGGTGTTCAGCCAATCTCAATGCAAGAATTATCCGGCTTTGTTCTAATCGTGCAATGGCAGCATCTCTCTCAGCCCGCTGCTGTGTGTGTACCGTCTGTTAAAAAGAACGAAAAGATATATAAGGGATCCATACATCATGCTAATTATTGACATCCCAAAAACTTTCACAACATAAATTGTAAAAGCAAACAAGCCAGATAATTTAAAATGATCACCACAGCACCTCCAAAAAAAACAATGAATCCCTACCCACTGTTTCGTCACTTGGGGTTTTAAACCAAGGTATTAGGACTCAACCCATTCTTGGGTGCAAACTTTTGCATCTCCTAGCGCTAAAACTCATATGAATTCTTCCCTTACATTTTGCTGTTACAACAACTTCAACAAAGTTCACACAATGCTTCTGCATGTCAATGTCACTCAGCACCACATATAAGCCATCTCGACCAACTTTCATACATCTTGTGATGCTACTCCCAAATCCTAATATATCTCCTCATCATCTCACCATTCTCTCCAGACGCCAGAATCCCAAAAACTATAGCAACTTCATTTCAGCTTAAGCTATATCACACATACCATAAGCTCCCTCCTAAGAACCCATAATGTAAGGAAGCTTGAATGCGCAACCATTGAACAATTGCCTAGATGATTCCTTCCTCGCTTTGTTCCTTTTCAATCCAATCCATGCTCTCAGTCCCCTATATAACCCTAACAACAAGTTCATTTTCGCCGTTCATTTTTTACCAATCCATTCTATACAATATAGTTTGGTTAATTATAAACTACATACTCAAAAGAATAAGAAACCTATGAATCGCATTTTCGTTTCTTTTTTAACGTTTCCGGCTTCCCCTTCTATTCCTCAACCAATCAAACAGAGCTTTAATTGAATTTGCAAAACTAGAAGCAAACTCTTTCACTTCCCGTTAAAAGAGCAAGAGGACATTTCATTCGGTTAAATTGAGACATTTCCAATTTTACTGTAGAAATTAACAAAATAGAACCAACCCTAAGCAACCAAAATCAATATCCTATTTACATTCCGTTATTTTTTTTTACATCCACCAAAACCAGTCAAAATCCGCGACCAGGTTTTGGAAATGGAAAAAGACAAAAAAAAAAAAAAAAGGAGTTACTAACGTGGAAAATTTCGAGCTGGTCTTCGAGATTCTCGAGAGCGGTTCTGATAGCATTAAGACTCTTGGCCTCTTGAATGGCCGATTCACTATCGTCGATTCGAAAGTCCTTCACGAACACGAACCCGGCCCGGTTATCGTCGCCGACGGCGTTGTTGTAGAGCTTCTTCTTGTCGGATTTCCCGAGGGCTTTGATGGAGCTAAGGAAGTGAGCTCGCGAAATCGAGTGAATGGCGTCGCTGAGCTTGTCGTGTAAGTCCCAGATTTTCTCCAGAACTGCCTCGATTTCCTCGATCTCCATATCCCATTTCATTTGTGAGGCGAAGGTACAGCGAGGGAATTTGTTTTTCTAGGGTAGGGTTGGGTTTGGTTTGGTTTAGCGCTCTTTCTGTTACCCAAGGCGTTGGAAGATTTGACTATTTCCAGTGCGGTTTTTGCTAGGGTGGACCCTCCTGGCACGGTAAAAGTTTTTTTAACAGTCAAAAATCGAAATTCAACTGATTTTTTATATTTTAGTGGCGGGAAATTGAAATTCCCTCTAGTTTACAATTTGAAACAGATTTCTTTCTTCAATAAATAGAAACGAGGAGGTAACCAGGATTACAAGTGACAAGGAGATAACTTCCATTTGCCTTTAACCATGTTTACGTTTCCACAATTTTCACGCTTACTGGGAGAAAAACAGAGTCGCCATTTGGTACAGTGTCCTAGAGAACAACGGTTGCGGTTCTTATTCATAGACAGGCAAAAATTAAAACCCAAACAAAAACAAGGCAAAAGGCTGTCGCCTTTGGCCTACTTATTCAACTGTGTTTTTATATCTTCGCACTTCACAACTGGCTTGCTAATCGTATGATCATCATCCAAAGCTAATAACTTACCCTTCTATTGCTTCAAATAACTTCCAAGCGGCCGCTTCCTTGCATAGTAACCGATCGCCTGGCTGCCATCTGAGTCTCATTCTGGGCGCCGCCATCCTCGCCTGAAATTTCTTCTAAAGACCGTCCTTTAGTTTCTGGCACCAGGAATGTGAAGCAGAATCCCAACAAATTTGTGAAGGCCAAAACCATGAGGGCACGCTTAATGTTGCTGACACTTTGGTTCAAGGTATATGATTGAACCACGAAAGCCCCAATCATGGCCCCAGCCTTCCCAGACGCTGCACTCAGCGCATGACAAGTAGACCTCACCCGGGTAGGGAACAGCTCGGCGGGGAGCACGAAGGTTGTACTGTTGGGGCCAAAGTTGGCAAAAAAGAACGTTAGCCCATAGAGAGCTGCAAATAACAACTTATTTTCTTCCTTGAGATATTCGTATTTGACGCCCAGCAAAAGCATGAAGATGGACATCATCAAGAAGCCCACTAGTTGGATGATGAAGCGGCCAATCTTCTCTATGAAAAGGACGGTGAACCAGTAACCTGGGAATGTACCGAGCAAAGCAACGATGAACATGGCTCGTGAGGTCTCGTAGACTTCTTCGATAGCGTTAATTTCAGGAGCCAATTTGGTGAGGCCCATAGCGGGAAAAATGTCCTTTTGGGTTAGGTTTTGGCTGTAGAAAGCAATATCCAACAAGAACCATGTGCTCATGGTACCTAACAAATGGCGCCCATGGCGTATGTAAAACTCATGGGACAGTAATGGATACTGGTTTGCCGCCTTGAACTGGGAAAGCTTTTCTGCTTCTGCGTCGAGTTCAATGTCAAGGACCCGACCCATATCAGCCGCCGCTTGTTTGGCATTTCCTTCGATAAGGGCAGTGTAACGACCAGTTTCGGGCATCTTCATCCGCCAATAGTATGTTAAAAGAGCTGGTAAGGCACCGAACATCAGCACAATCCGCCATAGAAAATCCGCTTCAGGTTGAGTGGAGAAGATTGGGTCTGCCTTGAATGACTTCGCTGGGTAGCGCTTAAGGAAGATTGCTGAAAGAATCAGGGAGACTAACCCAGCAAATATAATCCCCACACCTTGCATGGCAAAAACGGCGGCAATGAATGCGCCACGGGTTTTTTTGTTAGCATATTCAGACATAATTGTGGCAGAAAGAGGATAGTCGCCACCAATGCCGAAACCCAGCCAAAATCTAAAGAAACAAAGTGTTCCAATCACAGATTCCGCGGTGGACCCAAACGATAGACCCGAGCAAATGGCGCAAATCACCATGAGGATGAGAGTGATCCCGTACACCTTTTTGCGACCTAGTTTGTCACCGAGCCAACCAAATACCAGTTGGCCGCTAAGAGTTCCAAATAAGGCTACGCCAGTAACAAAGTTGTTAACGTTTTGAGGGAGCTTTCCCGGATTGTCGCTATGATCAGGATCATAGTAATAAAGGCGGCCCAAGAGTTTGGACACGGCGGTGATGCAAAAGAGATCATAGGCATCTGTGAAGAAACCCATGCCAGCGATGACAATAGCTTTTATATGGTACCATTGCGTGCGAGCAGTGTCAAGAGCTTGGAGCACTGCTAAATTATTGTTTGAAGCCATTTTTGTTTTTGGTTGAGCTTCTGCTTAGCTCCTCCCTGGTTGCTGAGTTTTGCGTCTTTGTTGGCTCATTTTATATAGGAAACTATTAAAGCAATAACAATAAAAGACTAAAAACGTTGTTACCAAGGCTTTGGGGTAAGAACAAGGAATTGAGAGAGGATATTCTGCAAGCTTCGGGGAGTGAAGGGATATGCTAATCAAATAGGGACATTAACGAATTATCGCCTCATTTTGATCCCCTAGGAAATTCATAATTAGATCCAGCGATCTTGACATCCAATGCTCTCATGCATTTCGACATCAATAATTAAACTTTAATTTGGTTTCTCGGGCATATGGTACAATTCTATAACTTGCTGCACCAAAGAAACAACATGTCCAAGTTATGGAGCTAAACTTGATAATTAATTCGTCCAGAGAACAAGGTTAATTGGTTTTCTTTTCCCCTTTCATTATCATCAAAATTTTTACTACTAGTTTTTCTTTTTTCCTGTGTAGTGGCATCAAGAGATAATGGTTTGCAGCAGCTGTCAATTTTATGGGAATATAATTATATCTTTTGCATTTTGCAAGTTGAAAGTATGCTGTTTCCTTGCAATTAAGTACGACCGAGTGGTTTTCATACCAGTATTATTTTCAATAATACAGGGTCATAATCAGGTTTATGATAAGTTCTATGTATACCTGCAATTATTTTTTAAAAAGGAAACCTAGATAACACACACACACACATATATATATATATATATAGTAAGATTAACTCGTATGAGATACTTTGATTACTGCATATGAAATGACAAAAAATGATTTTCACAACAAGAACGTAAATGCTTGCTTTGTTTGGAAGCATGTTGTTCTTCTTTGTTGTCTTTCTTTTCTTGTCCAGCATTTCAGGTTAATTATGATAGATAGAATGCTGGAATATGCCGCTGTAGATTTCAAAATTTTAAAGGATCCGTTCTTCCATTCGTCTATAAATCCTGGCCACCAGGCCTTTTACACAAATCTGCTTGTGTAGTTTTTCTCTTGTCATACCTACATCCCAACATTAATTTGGAAGACGAACATGCCACAATCAATTGTCAATTTTAATTGTTGGACAATCATGAATCCAGACAAAGATAATCTAAGCAGATATTTATAAAGAAGGTAAACACACAAATTTAATATGTTTGTTAAGGAAGAAAGAAAAAGGGAAAAACAATGGATACTAACTCGTTCAATTAATCCTATGATTATGATATATTGCCTCAAGGCCAAAATGTTTGAAAATTTTGTAGTAACAAAATTAACCAAGTCATTTTCCCATAGAAAATTTATCTTCTTTTCACCTCTTTTTTGACGGATCAATGTTGAAACTACTAGTTAGCATCAGACTCTAAGGAAAAGTAGTATTCTGTGGTATCTGTGTCGTGCTGAATCGGCTGTTGGCCTGAAATCTGAATACATGGTGCTGCCGCCTGTAGTGTGCTGCCGTCCAAGGACTCATTACGGGCTGCGATATGCCTGCCCAATGGGCCTCGAGACCCTCAGCCCTTATATTTGAGCGGTGCTTGGCACGGCGGGTGTCAAGCTAGGCGGAGCCGCGTCACGCTCGACCTAGCCGTCCCGGTTTAAATGATACATGCTCAGTCAGGGGAAAATTTTGGGGCTTGGATTGGAATGGGAAAGTCGTATGGGTCCATCAATGGGAGTTCAAGCCAACATTGCCGAACAAGTTCTTTCTAACTTTTTAGATTCATAATAAAATTCATTTAGTCCGGCTTCAACTTCATGAAATAGAAAACTGGTTTTAGAAATTGGACCACCTAAATGCTAAAACGACATTTTATAGAAAAAAGAAAAAAAAATCATGACATTTGCACCGCATTCTAATTCCATATACCATTTTGTGGTTGCGAAAAATTCGGCTGATTGCAAAAGTCCCAGATGTTTGTATTTCCACTTTGGAAAAAAAAAGGACGCGTGTTCGATTGAAACTCCATCACGTGTTTCTTGTTTGTCCGGCTGTTGGAATTAATTACTTTGGATTAACAAATTCTTTTGATATATTGAGGTGAAATACTTTTAGGGTTGCCAAGGGGTATTCAACGACATTTTATTCAATTATATAGTATATGAATATTTTATATTTGGGTTTTGAGTGGGTACGGGTAGCAAGTTTAGTACCTATTTTAAGTTCATATAGGATTCGAATATTACCTCCTAAATACATGATATTTGAATTTGATTATGAATGTTTATTTATTTATTTAGTATTATTTAAGCTGTTATTTTGAATTTTTTTAAACTAATTTATTGCTTAAATTTTTATTTAATATTTATTTATTTTTATAAATTTAATTATTAATAAATTGTATTAATAAAAATTATACAATATAATTATTATCTTATACAAGTACAGATTCACAATCTCAAGTAATTAAGATAATAAAATTAATTTTTTGCACCATCACGTAATTAAATGAGTTTGAGTAATTAATAGGTAGGAAGTACAATATTAAGATTCTGAGTTCATATACGAAATTTCAAAAATAAATAAATAATTGTAGAGTTTAAATATCTTACTTATTGATAGAGTTTGGAATAAGATATCATAAAATTTTAGAGTATCCTATCCATTAACAACCTTAAATCTTTTTATTATATGCCTAAGCACAATTGGCCAAAGGTAAATAAAGTTGTAGATTTGCAAATTTATGTGTAATTGTCTAATTGAGAACATGAAAAGAAATTATACTTATTTGAATTCGCATAAGTCTCACTAATTGTTTTATGAAAAAGTTTTGGTCATTGTTTTTAATATGCCATCATAGTAATAAAATTGTTTTTTTTATTTGACATAATATCTAATAGTGTCCTCGAATTATTTAACCTTTAAATAAATTTTTAAATTTTTATTACATTCAATTAAGCTCTTATACTTTTATTTTAAGTAGAATAAATTTTTTTACTTTTATTTTAAGTCAATTAAAATCTTATAACTAATAATTGACTTAGTCAAAATTTTATTCATCATTTTTATGTTAGGCATCACTGATGTGGTATACTAACATATTATAATTAATGATAATATGACATGTTAACATATCATAATTGATAATGACATAACATATTAATTTGATATAATAAGTTATGACAATATCATATGAATATAAAATGACAAATGATATTTTGAATTAATAACAATCAATTATTAATCATAAGAATATATTTGATCTAAAATACAAACATTTCGACTTAATTGTACGTAATAAAAAAATTTTATTTAAATATTTTTAAATAATTTAAAAATTTATTTGAGTATTATATTTTTTTAGTAAAAATATTAATATTATTTATTATGGATTTATATGGAATGTTTCAATTCAAATAGAATTATAATACCTATAATATTGGCACTTTTTTTAAAATTTTTGTAAAAATTTTATAAATTAATGTTATTGCTATTTAATGTTGTTCTAGGTAAATCAGCTTAGTACGGTTTACCGGTCTTATTCTTTTACTGGTGCTACGTTTAGGGTTTACCGTTCGCCGTTTAGAACGCCCGACTCAACGCGAGTCGCGCCTCCTTTCAAGCACAGAATAGAAAGCCCTAGAATACCTAACCGCAAAACGTTTCATCAACTCAAATTTAAGGTCCTGTTTGCTTTTCTATACCTTCTTTCAAGGATTCGGCCAGTTCTATTTTCACTAATTTCCCCCTTTAACCACTCCGCCAGTGATTGGCTGGTTGCACCAACACAGAGCAAATCATTAGTGAAAATAGAACTTTCCTTGCTTTTGATCAAAATCTGATAAAACTGTTGTTTTTTTTTAACCATCTCCAAAAAGAAGATAAAGTCGTTTTCGAGAAGTCTCCCAAACGTGGCCTAAGGTTAAAGGGTTCTGTGCGTCTCTCGCTTTTATTCTGGTAAGCATTCTTCACTCCTTTCTTAAGTCTTTTTTTTCCCTCTTCCCCAAGGAACTTGGAAAAATTGGTTCAATTTCCTCTTTTTCCCCAAGAAAGTCAATAAAAATGTCCTAATATTAATCATCTCAGAATCAATCCGTCGTTGATTCTGTTTTCACACTTTTATTTGATCGATTTTCTAGAGAGAAGAATAAAAAGAAATAAAGATGGTGGAAACAGAGCGACGAACACAGTATCTATGGACGAGTTCGGAGCAATCTTCAGGACTTGAGATTAACGGTCATGTTTTGTCCATCACGGAACCGATGATAACCGATAGAGATGGGAGCGAATTCGGTGCTCCTCGGGACCAGCACAGTAACAATAAGCCCGATTCGAATCTAGGGATTGGAGAGCGAGCTTTCTCTGCTGCCGGTGCCGCCTTTTTATCCGCAATTATCGTTAATCCTCTCGACGTTGCCAAGGTAATGATGATCAGCACGATTTTTTTTATTTACTTTTGGTTGCCTGCTAGGTCGATGTTTGGATTTTCATTGGATTGATTGTTGCCTTTTAAAAAAAAAAAATTGCTTTTATATGCTAAAGACATTCGTACTAAGTTTTCTTGCAATCAACAGACAAGGTTGCAAGCTCAGGCTGCTGGAGTTCCTTACTCGCATCCGCTAAGTAATCTTATTGGTCGAATGGCATATTTTGGACCAAACACGGTACGAGTGCAATGCTATTTCCTCGCTTTTTATTTTTTCAGAAAGTAATTCTTGTTTTGGCTGCTCTAATCTTTTGTTTATTGTTCTGCGCTGTGTTAGAATTGTGCTTAATTTTGCCTTTTGTCTACGTTTGGATTAGATGTTTGCTGATTTAAGATGTTCACCATCCTGTACACGTGCTGGAGTTCATGGCACTGTAGCACTTTGTCCTCCTGATTGTTTTCAGTACAAAGGAACATTAGATGTCTTCAACAAGATTATACGTCAGGTTGGTGTTGGAATACAGTCATCTTGTAGCTTGTGGATACGATTGTTGTAATAACCTAAAACAAACCATGTTACAGAGTGTGGTTCTTTATGCGCTTTTCTTTGTGTTTCTACTATTTTCAACTGCCTAACAAAAGAGGTTTTTGCAGGAGGGATTTTCTAGGCTGTGGAGGGGGACAAATGCAGGTCTGGCTTTGGCTGTACCTACGGTGAGTTCTCCTTTTAGTTAGGGAGCATTCTGCAGTCAGAGAAAGTATTTTGGATACAGACATCCTGTATTAAATAATAATCAAGCTTTTCTGATGGTCGCTCACATTTCTATACAGGTGGGGATCTATCTTCCTTGCTATGACATATTCCGCAACTGGATGGAGGGGCTTACAGCACAATATTTGCCCGGTGCAACACCCTATGTCCCTTTGGTTGCAGGCTCTTTGGCAAGGTCATTAGCTTGTGCAACATGCTACCCTATTGAACTTGCTAGAACACGCATGCAGGTAATTTTGATATTAATGCGTATACTTATCCTTATAATTGTTGTTAATATCATAGAAGTGGTTGCATCAGTACTACCATTATTTAATGTTATTATTTTTTTCCTTTTTGGTCAAAATAGGTTTCTTATCTTTTAACTTTTAAAATTTAATATTTTCCTATTCCTTGGCATTTTTTTAAACAAAAGATGAGGGAAAAATTGTAAATAAGTTTATAAATTTAATAGGTACCTTTTTGATATTATCTTTTAATTCGTTTCAGTTTTCTGTTCTAATCACAGGCATTTAAGGAGACTCAAATTGGGAAGAAACCTCCTGGAGTTTTTAGTACCCTTCTAGGAGTCATCTCCAATGTTAAGGGCACAAACCCTCAGAGCAGTTGTAAGTTAATCTGCAGAATACCTGTTTCTAGTTATTGTTCCCTTTTTAAACATTTTAAATGCTTCAGTTTTTGGGATATAGAATTTTTTGTGATTCTTGTCTTTCTACTTTCTATGTACTAGTCATATAAAAGTATGTAAATCTATCATTGATGTTTACTTTTGACCTACTCATTTCTGTTCAAGTTTTCATGACCCATTGGTTGGCAATTGTCATGAGGTTAATGAAAGTTCTTACTAAATACAAGATGTTTACAACATAGACTTTAAGAAAACTCCTCTGTAGTTTCAGAGTCAGAAATTACATTGATAAACTGTGTATAAGGTGTAAGCTTTAATTTTATTGTGGGACTTTAGCGACTTTGGAAGTATGGTATGTATCAGGTCTAGGCTAATACATTCATCTGTAGATTGCATAACATGCCAACTTGATAGCTGGAGTCTTCTATGAGCAGTTTGGGGCAATACAAAATGTTTATGCTTTGACTATGTTTGGTGAAGCCATATGGATAAACTAGTGATGTTTTTACTTTTCATTTTAGTGCAATTATTCTTCCATGCTAAAAGCTCACTGCATAAATCAGCTAAACCAGTTATTTTTGTAAAAATAAATATGATATTTTTTGCTGTGCTCAAAGAATAGTGTTCTTAGATAGAAGTTACTGTAATTCATTTCCATTGGGAAAGGAAGCGTAATTGTCAGGTTGCATTTTTTGTTGTCATATTGCATATAACAAATCTTTATTTTTGCCCCCAAAATTCTAACCCTGATTTTCTGATGTTTCCCTTGACAGTGCAAGGCTATCGCGTCTTATGGACAGGCATGGGAGCGCAGCTTGCTCGTGATGTTCCTTTCTCTGGAATTTGTTGGTCAACTCTTGAACCTGTGAGTTTTCATTTGTTAGAACTCCTATAGTTGTCTGCCCCTTCCCACCACTAGCAATATGGCTTTTAGGAAAAAAACATGGGCACTTTTGAGTGATCACATGCCATGCAACTGAAGTGCTTGGTACCGGTGTCTGTTTGTGTATGCAGATCAGGAGAAGACTTCTGGGTTTGGTGGGTGAAGAATCCAATGTGGCTACTGTCCTCGGGGCAAACTTTTCTGCTGGGTTTGTTGCTGGAAGCCTTGCTGCTGCTGCTACCTGTCCTCTAGATGTTGTTAAAACTCGAAGGCAGATAGAGGTTTTTCTCTTTCAAAAGCTAATTGATGATTCTTAATGTTAGCTGCACGTTGACTTTCTTGTTATATATATTAAAGTATTACTTAATTAGTAGTTACTTTCAGTATTTATTGAGTGGTAATTTATCCTAAGAAGTAGTTTAGAAGTGGGATATGAACTAGACTTAGTGTACATGCTGTTTTAGGTCAATACTATTTTCTAATGTGCCATCTTTGTCTTCAGAAGGACCCCGTGAGGGCATTGCGAATGACAACACGGCAGACACTGATGGAAGTTTGGAGGTATCTTTCCTTCTCCCTGTTTGTAAATTAAATTAGGCTTCTTTGGTGGAGATGATATTGTTGCAAATGACCTGGTTACAATTCCCCAAGTCTCAAACTTGCCCTATGACTTTTAATAATAAGTTGTTCATGGGCTCTAGTAGAAAACAGTTTGCTTGAAAAATAATTATATCTTTTAATAGGATAGGAGTCAAAGTTACTTGATTATAGTATTACTTTTGGAATCAGTTATTTCTTTCTGAAGTATCTAGCTTGGATAGCATTATTCTTCAGAAGCAATTTTTCTTGTTAATAGAATTTGAATTATTTTTATTTGTTGCTTGGTTGTGCTTCTTGGTTGAGTTATATCTTGTCATAATATACTTTTGACAGTGCTGCATTATGTGTGAGAACTGATCATGTTGATAGGATTTGACTCAAAACTTGCTTGTATGTATCATTTGGGATGAGTTGTTCCTTACTAACCATATCTTATTTGGAACAGGGATGGAGGGATGAGGGGACTTTTTACAGGAGCTGGTCCTCGTGTTGGTCGTGCAGGCCCTTCAGTTGGGATTGTGGTTTCGTTTTATGAAGTAGTAAAGTATGCCCTACATAACCATTATGCAACGTCATGACAAACAAGAGCTGATCCCCAAGCTTTTGGTCTACTAAACATTTGCTTCCTTATCGATGTTTGGTGACCTGGCATAGAGTAGGACTTAAAAGTTAGGGGGCAAGTTAAATCCTTCTGTGGGTAACGTAGCTTGCTGATGATATGCAATTTTGGTGGTGTACATCCTTTTCTCTACATCTCATGGTTTAACGTTGCGATGATACCATAGGTTGTTGGTAATAACAAGCGGTTTCCTTTGCAGTAGATCCTCATCTCGGTCTTCACAAGCACGGTAGCACATAAGTTTTACTTTCTTCAACAATTTTGCTGTTCATGTTACTCTGTTTGTACTGCTCAAGTTGAGCGAAAATTTTGATTCCTTTAGTTAATTGTTTTTGCTGAGATGGTCTCAGTTCTATTAATTTTACCCCCTTGCAATGAAAATTAAGGGGACTATTTTACCTTACAATACACGAGACTGGTCTTACTCGTTGGAGTGCAACTTGCAACTTATTTTATTTCCTAGTATGAAATATGTCTTGTTTCGCCGGAGAGTGGGAGCAAGGCTAGAATTACCGGGTTTGTGGGAAATGAGGGAAAATTGTCAAGAGTGCAGATCTTGAACTTTTTCGTTAGAAAATATATAAAATGTGGCACACAAAAAATTTGAAGTAAAACAAACCCTACGTGAAAATGGATAAGAAAATGAACCGTGTAAAGTGGAGATCCATTTTTCTTATTCAAAAGGGAATAAAAGTGTTTTCTTTTTAATAGCTTGAGGTTGTTTCTTCGTTTCTCTTCAAAATATCCATGATTCAAATATAGCCCCAGTTGTAGTTCACTAAATCCAAAGGAATACGGCATTCATCCAGCCAGAATTAACTTGAAATGAAAGGAGGCCTGATTAGGAATCTTTTTATTATTATTATTATTATTATGGCTAAAGGCAAAGATAGGATGGACAAAGTAAATTAGCCTCAAAGAGAATAGCCAAAAAGACTGGACATAATATAGGAAATGACAAGCACGATCCGAGTGGAGAATATCATTACAGAATATTTAATCTTCAAACGTACATGAAATGAAATCTCCTCCATCCCTACAAATTCTCCCCCATAGCTTGTGCCTAACTACGCTGCACACCATTGCCATTGAATTAGTATTCTCGCTGCTGCTTTTGTGTTGTTCCTCATCATCAACATTTAAACCGGCAAAAAAAAAATATTTAGCAAAATGTGACTGATTATGGCAACGTGCTGGCGAATTAGTGAATAAGGTATGTGAGTACCAAAGCCACCAACATTAGAATATATGCAATTCCTTGGTCAATGGCGGTGCCTGCAAACAAAATAGCAATACAAAATTAATGTTCATAATCAACTTACTTATATGCACGTATAGAGTATAATATGACGTGTGACCCTTTTTTAGAGAATTGAAGGTTTGATATTCACAATCTTCTTTGCTCTAGATATGGATATAATGATATTAAGGAAACCAACAAGAATTGATACGCTAGAAATTATATTCATATTAATGGTTTTCCTGAGAGAGTTCAAAGCACCAAACAAGTACACAAAGAAGAAGAATTGCTCCTTCTTCGATAATGTTTTTCTTTTATATATATCTTCTAGCATGCAGTTTTTCTTCATAATGATTAAGTATTCAATTATAACATACAAATGCAATAACATGAAAGGTATATATATATATATAAAAGAAAAACAAAGGGTTAGGACGCAGTTACCATCGCCTGTGGGCGCGGGAGCGGGAGCGGTGGATTGCGCCTGAGCCACCGGCAAAATAATGGCGCAAATGATAGCAATGATAGCAAAAAAGCCCAAAGAAATCCTTGGAACCGCCATCTTTTTGTTTTTATTTCTACTTCCTTCCTTTTTCCCTCTGTTCTTGGACAAATTATATCTCCTGCAAATAAGCAATACTAATCTCTTTGTCTCTCCCTTTCTCTCCCGACGGAATACAGAATATAGCGAGGGAGAGAAAGAAAGAAAGAGAAAATTAAAAGAAAAAGGCCAGAGAAGATGTAGAGAAGCCTAGGCAGAGCGAGAGAAGAGGCAAGGTGGTGAATGGCAATATGGGGAGGAAAACCATTTTATAGCGTTTTGAAGGAATTGGCTTCCAACTCAAGAGAGTGAGGTGCGAATGTTATGGCCCAATTTGCCGCAACTTTAGGCCGGAACCCACAGTCCCATGTTACTCTCCCATTCTCTTTTTTATTTTTTTATAATAATATACTATATTATTTTGCCTTGTTTTGTTTATTAATTCTTGGGTTTGGCTTTTGTTGCCTGTAATAATTCTAAGCTGTATTTGGAGAGAGAACATGACAGAACAGGCTGTTTTCCGCTTGATCAATTCTTGCCAGAATGGAATATCTTCCAATTTCCATTTACTTTAAATATAATTTGTGATATATTTTGTATAAGAACTAGGTATCTTTTGATGTTGGTTTAACTGTCTCGCAGTGTAAAGGTTTATGCACAAGCTTGATTGGAATATTCTAAATTTTGAATATTTGCTAGTGGTGTAAAGCATTTCTTCTACTACTCATCATGGATGTTTTTACAAAAAAAAAATAAAGGAAAGAACAAATGGACAACAAAGACGGAGGTATGTCTTGCAAAAAATATAATGTTATTCCCACCATTCATAAGTTTTATACCTAACAATTAACAGTTGTTAACGGCTGGCTTCCTTACCCAACAGGATCATGAAAGACATTACTATATATTTTACTTGTAGTTTAACATAAATTCATAATTTTAATGCTAACTATGCAAGATAATTAGCTTTCACATAGATATATAGTTTTACATGGCATTTTAATTTAGTTGACATGTATATATGTTATGTGTTTCATATTAGTAAAGATAAGATAGTTTTGAATTAGGTGGAGGAGTCAGGATTTCAAGTTTGAGAAGATAAAATTAAAAATTCAATATTTAGAAACGAAATTATAAAATTTTTAAAATATAAAAATAAAATTAATTTAGGAGAGCGGGGGAGGGTTCTCTATTAGCCCCGTTCCCCTGCCTCTACTTAAATTTATAAATAAAGAACATTCTTTCACATTTTTTTGGTTGGAAATTTGAACGCTTAACATCTAAAATCATAACTTATTTAACTTTTTATTGATGTGATATATATATCAGAATTGAGATAAGTTCGAATTAAGATAAGTCTTTATTCTTATGAATGAAAAATTCAATACAATCAAACCATTACACAATTGAGTGAGATAAGTTCGAATTAAGATAAATATTTATTCTTATGAATGAAAAATCCAATACAATAAACCTATTATAAAAAATACAGTAAGATAAAATATCACGTATTTCACGTTAATAAAAAATGAGATATATCATGAACTTACAAATAAAAGATATTCCTCCACTTGATAGATATCTTTCTGATTGGAAATGTGAGCTAGTAATATATAAGTTGCGGTCTTTGTGAAAACAGTTATTTCTTTTTATTTTCTTTACTACTCATTGCTTAAAATAATTAGAAATCAATTCTGTGAAGTTAATAATTAGAGAAAATAAAAAATAAAACTAAATAATTATTATTTTTGTTTGACACAATATGCCTATGAGATGTCATCGTCATCAATTTTATGCTTTGATGATTATATATATATATATATATACTAAAAAAGCCCTTCAAAAATGGAATTATATACATATAAGCATATCTATACCCTCTCATCTATCTTGAAACCAATGAATGAATTGACAAGGGCCAGGATTAAAGAAAGAGGAAGAGAAATCATAGCTACCGGTATTATTATTCTCTTTCAGACTTATAACACAAGGCGCGTAGTTTATTTGATTGATGTATCACTTGAAAACATTGTGAAATATTAGAAACATACTTGGACTCGATCACCCAAGGACGTACGTCTGGCCGTGACAGACTCGCAAAGGCTAAGGGCTTCCTCAGCACCTTAATCTACTATGCTGAATGCTGATATCTGTGCACTGCTTCAAATGGCTTAGGTGGGTAGTATCCTATCCTATTAGGCGGCCCATAAGAAAGCTCCCAAGCCCCATGGCAAATTTCCTCTTGTCCTCCACGTTCCCAATAACACGGAGTCCATATTCAGACAAAAGGAGGTCGAGCTTCTATTCTGGCATGCATTCCTAATCTGCTTTACTGCACCTGGAGTAGTGCAGTGGGATTTGGAAATAACACCCACGACGTCTTTCTCTCCCCTTCTCGCTCTTTGCCCCTCCATTCACTTCGAATGATACCGTTTCCATCTGTCCCCCTTAGAGAGACTGAGAGCGCAGTAGGTGAAGGGTAGTTATCTGCATCGTCGCGTACATAAATTGTGAGGAAAAACTAAGCGTTTCAGTTCCTTCTTGGTGGTCGCATTCTAATCGTTCTTGGAATCTAGCTATTGCCTGAGCTTTAATTTCTATAACGTTACATTAAAAGCATTTCTGGATTCTGGCCATCGAAACTTCCCTGGCCTGGCGTAACTTTACCCCACTCAATTTCTTAGGAGTTATTGTTAGCTACTTCGTCCACCAAGTTCGGCAGAAAGTCGTGTCATCCAATGATTTTATTTTGCGCGATATAGCATACCATTAGAGTTCGCCATGGTTTAAGACCCAATACTCATCATTAGCCAATAAATTAATAGTAATAACAAATCGCTGCGATTTGTTTTACAATTTAGTTCATTCACCCCCCAGAAGGATCTTTCTCTACATCTGTTTGATCCAACGATTTAATAAAGTTGTCTTACATACTATTCCAAGGCATGACTCATGATCACTGCAATAGCATTTACCATTTTCTTTCTTCTATTCGTTGATATGATTCCATAAAGAGCAGTTATAAATGCGCCGAAAGCAATTTGCTCCGCCACTTAAACCTATTTGTGATATTAACTAATCAGCATTGGCATTGTGATTAGCCCTCAAATTGCAGCTTTTGACAATGCTAAACACATCATTATTTGATTGAAATGTAGCTGCCTACTTGCAGAGACTTCTAACATGTTTATCAACATATAGCCAACGTCGTTGGCGAAAAACAACAGAAACCAAAACTTGTAACCTACTATTAAATACAAGATTAAGATTATATATAATATGCCCTATGTTCCACACAGACATTCAAAAAGTTGCTGATGCAAGCTGGTTATGTGCTTTGCTATATTACATATGTTCATGCAACAGTAGAAGATACCGGGTTCGTACCTTGCAGAGAATGGATAAATTACCAAAAACAACATTCCCTGGTTTTCAATTTGAGTCATCTTTGAATTAATTTGTTGCGGGGCAACCTGAAGGCCGAAAATAAGGATCTTCTTTGCTGTTGTAGATCTCAAACAGCTGCTTAGAATAGCGGGTTGCCAAATCCCTGCACAGCTCAACTGCATTTGAATCATATGCTTGCAACTCCCTCACAGATTTCTTTAGATCACCTTGTGGATCACCATCAGTTAAAAACTCTGCCAAAGTACAGCCCCTGCAAGACACAACAGAAATTCCAGCAATTACAAGTCAGCTGCTGGAAAAGTACGTAATTTTAAACTATATTTACGTGATGGTCTCCTAAATTTTAAAGATGAAGTGCGGCAACCATAGAACTATTGCCTCAGCCATGGTGAATGTTAATGCTGGAAGCAGGGATATTTTGTTTTATTTTAGGTATTACATCATTTTACCAATTAGCTTAGGATAGAAAAGGAACAAAAACTGCATGAAAGAAAAAATCCTATAATAAATTGTCAAAAAACTAAAGGCAAAAATGTTATGCATCTCCTAAATAGTTAAAATGTAAAACATTATGAAACCATGTGTTGAAGCAAGCATGCAAATGTATCTCAACGTACAAGTGAACATTTTCAAACCCTTGTTAACAGATATTATTAATGACCATAAACATTCAAATCCACACCTGTGGGCATCAAATTTACTAAAACCTCTCTGATTTTGTAAGAACGTTGACTTCCAAAGTTTCTCCCCTGAGGTTTGCTGCCGGTAGAGAGCACATACAGCCTTCATGCACAGTTCCAGATCCTTGCCAAAGGCTGCAAGCAGCTCTCCCTCAAACTTCCAATCTGATTTATGATCCTTGTTCCTTTTAAGTTGAGAGAGAATCACATCAAAGTCCACTTCATCATCTGAAACATCTTTTGAGCCACTGCATGCACTGCTGCCACTTGAAACATCTTCTGACCCACTATGAGCATTGTTGCAATCAGAACCACCTTGTGACTCACTACAGCCATTGTCACCATCAGCGATAGCAGAGTCATCAACAATAAATCCATTCAGACTATCACTCTCACTATCTGATCCAAATGCTTCTGAACTGTCAGCTTCGACATCCTCAGTTTTAGTGATTCCTTTGCAGCATTCATTTTCACTGGTCTTCTTAGAGTAATTTTTGACCTCACTTTTTCTTTCAGATTGTCTCAGTGATACTAGTCTCCGTTTTCGCGGAGTTACAGTACTTCTGACATTATCAATCCCTGGTGGGATAGCAGCCACTGGACAACCTTTGGCTTTGGTGCTTGTTTGGTCAGAAACCACTTCCTCACAACGCATCCTCCAGAGTCTACCAATTGGAACATTATCATCATCGTCAATCTCTGTGTCACTAGTAACAATATTCAAGGCTCGTTTTCTTTTGGAAACTGAAATAAATGGAACATTATCTTCACAACTACCCACTTGTTCCTCTAGCTTCTGACCACCAATGGTCCTGTTTTGCTTCCCACTACCTACAGTTCCGTCTAGTTCATTATTGTTTGAAATGTTACCCTTACTGTATTCCTGCTTACTTGTAAACGGGGCCAAATCAGGTTCATCATCACTATCATGAATATCAATTATGCTGACTGATGCAGGTTTAGCACCATTCGGAGTAGATGGAGCCATCTGTTTACTTGGGCTTCTTTCCTCTTGAAATCCCAGATGTCTTTTAACTTGTTTACTATTCTGCAATCTGCTATAATCTCCCTCATCAGAAGTGAAATGCTTACAAGGTGTGTCACTAAAAGGTGTCCCTGCCACCAAATCAAACACCAAAATGGAAGATAAAGATTATGATGTCCTACCTATTGCCCCTCAATCAGAAATAAATTAATTTTCTTCTTAAGCAAATTATTATTTTCCTGTAATAACAGGTATGCTTGTGTTTGAAAAGAAAAAGGATAGAAACAAGGATATTACTGAGTACTTACTAAATATCAGATACAATGTAAGTAAATGCTTATGACCTCTATGTGCAAATGAGTCTCATGTTCTAAAGAACGATGCATGTAAGATCTAATAGATATAGAGGTGAATCCATTCTATTTATTGACAACTGAAATGCACTTGGCTTCCTAAAGCTGGCATCACTCGGATGAGAAAATATTAAACCTAGAATAGGGGATCAAAGAATCATCATTACCTGCTGATTGAAGATTTCCAGCACCTTTACCAGGGGAAATCAGAGTAGATCCAGAACCCATGAAACCTACTGCTTTGGCTATGGCTCTCATGTCATTCAAGGTGTTTTCAACGTGTGATCCATCTTTTGATTCAATTGCTTCACTTGCTTTGTTTCCAAAAGCTACAATATGACAATTCCCATCAGATTTCTTCCCATCAAATGGCTGTTCTGCACTTTTCAAAACCAAACTCTTTCGCAGCAGTGACGTCAATGATTCCAATTCCTTGAACTTTTGCTTCCAAACCTCAGCCTCATTTTCAGCCTCGCTCTTCTC
>NW_018397254.1:6084987-6211131 GCF_002168275.2 Theobroma umbraticum | reverse complement strand
ACCCTATTCTCCGTCATCAGCTTAAAAACCTTATCTTCCTCATCATTCTCTTCAGTCAAATCAACAACTCCCTCCATCACCCCTTTTCCTCCATGACCAACTAGATTCTCATTGTCACTTTGACCGATCAGATGGCAGAACTCATGATTCCGACTCTTTAAAACCTTAATTTCATTCTCAAGTGCAAGCTTTACTGCTTCTAATGTCCTAAATTTAGTCTCAAGTGCTTCATATTCGCTCTTCCTCTTTTGAACCTCCAATTCCAGCTCCACACACCTTGCTTCAGCTTTCCTGCTCCTCTCTTCCAACTCACAACATCTAAATTTTCCCACCTCTCCGTTGCAATCAATCTCACTTGTCCGAACTTTTCCCTCCACTTCCTCCAAATTCGTCTCCATCATCAGTCTCAACTACCTAACAACAAAGACAACCACTTTTCAAAATTTTCTCCATGCTTAACAGCTATCAAACCAGAAACCCAGAATACATTAACGAAATTTGTCATGAAAAAAAAAAATTAGGTTGAAAGCGTCAGTCTTAAAGAGTAATACTAGAAGACAAAAAAAAAGCCTAAAATTTTGTCCATTTATTGGCTTTCTCAGAAACCTAAACAAAGGGTAACAGCCATATTTCAGAACAAGAAACAAAAATTCTCTTCCTTTTAATTCCCTTGAATGATGTTAGTATATAAATATTTCGGAAGAAAAGCAAGAAAGTTTGTGTTCTGGAATCTTGCCTACCCTTTCACGTCGTTTTTGTGGAGCTCAAAAAGTTAAAAACCAGACTTAAAGTAAACATTCCTTTTTTACTTCTAATTTTTCTTTGGCTCTAATTTCTCGGTAACCGAACAGAGAGTAAGAAAGAACACACTGAAAGTTAAAAATAATAACGGAAACTTACAATGAAACATGGACATTTTTGTCCAAGGACCAGGATACTTTCGCTCTCCAAAATTACAGTTTCTTCTTCCTTTTTTTTTTGACAATTTGCAGGAATTACGGGAAGAGTACTAGGTACGAGCCTAAGAAGGCGAGAAGAAGACAGGAACACTGGTTTATGTTAACACGTGGGAAAGTACGATTAGTTGATATTAGTTAAACGTGGCTAAATATCTAAAGAAGCCAGCCAATACGACGTCAGCTTACGCGGGACAGCAGACCAATATCAAACGACGCCATTTCGAATTGAGTAAACAGTCACCAGTAACTCAAGTTCATCTGCAGCAATCCTACTTTCCGGGAAACAAACGGAAAAAGGGGAGGAAAAAAGGAAAAAGGAAATGAAAATCCTAAAGCTTGTCAGCCCATTCTCCACTCTGACACGCTGGAAACCCTTGAAAATGTTTCGATTGGAATCCAAACAATGGCTCTCGACATACACAGAGGAACCGGAGCTGAAGCATTTCATCCAATACATCGATTCTCTCAAAAACTACGAGAAATCAGGCGTCCCTAAAGACGCCGGTACCGACTCCGATGATGGGTTCGATTTGGGCCGGATGAGACGCCTAATGGACCGCCTTGGTAACCCGCAGTCCAACTTCAAGGCTCGTCCTCTTTCTTTTCCTTTTCTTTTTAAAAATTATGTTTTTTTTTCCCTGGTTTTGGTTGCTGACAATTGTTCTTTTTTTTTGGTAAATTATAGAGTGTTCACATTGCTGGGACAAAGGGGAAAGGATCCACTGCAGCTTATTTATCCAACATTCTAAGGACGGAAGGTTATTCTGTTGGTTGTTATACTAGGTAGGCAAAAAGACTACGTTTTTTATTTGCCGTTTCACATTTGGATGTCGTTTTTGCATTACAAGTTTGTGATTATATATATATTATTTTTTTTTTGTTTAAGCAGTCCTCATATACTTAGTATAAGAGAACGTATGTCAGTAGGAAGATTGGGGAAGCCGGTGTCGTCCAAGACATTGAATTGTCTTTTTCATAGGATTAAACAAAGTCTTGATGAGGCTATTATTCTTGAAAATGGATGTCTTAGTCACTTTGAGGTACGTATTAATTTACCCATATCAAGATTCTTTTTGTCTTTTAATGTCATTTTTATTGGATAAGCAACATTGCTTAACTTATTTTCAGGTTCTTACCGCTGTGGCTTTCACTTTATTTGCTCAAGAGAATGTTGACATTGCAGTCATTGAGGTTATTTGATTTCTTTGACGTCTTCTTTTCAGCACTGATGCGTGTGTGTGTGTATGGTTGGGCATGCATTATACTCACTGTCATTCTTTTCTCTTTACATTTATTTGTAATTTGACAGGCTGGGTTAGGAGGTGCTAGGGATGCTACCAACATTATTTCTAGTTCTGAACTTGCTGCATCGATCATAACGACAATAGGAGAGGAACATTTGGCTGCACTTGGGGGTTCTTTGGAAAGTATTGCAATGGCAAAGGCTGGAATCATTAAACATGGTTGTCCAGTTAGGTGATTTTCACTGCACAAGTTTGTTTTATGTGTATGCATGCTTTGAGTTAATTGGATCCAATCGTTGAGCTTGGCATTTACTTTCTCAGAATGGCATAGATTGGAATCTCAGTTATCCTTGGTAGATGATATTCTTTTGCTTGTTAAATGTATGCATGCAGTCCTGATATGCTACTTTTTATTTAGTGAGTTGATAAAGACTTTAGTGCAGATTGTACTACTGATGCTTGAGATGTGTGCTTTACTGGAAGCACGGTGATATGTATTCTGTGACTTATTTACACCAGCAGAATATTGCTTGATATGTTGATTTGATGGCTGGTCAGATGCCATTGATGATAACTTTTGCAATTATCCAACCTGTTTATAAACTGACATATTCTCTGATTTTCTTACTAAAATGAACTACTAACATGAATTCATGAATATTTACTATTCAAGTTGTTTATGAGATTTAACACCTGTTTAATGGTTCAAATTTTCAGTTGATTTTAGGTGGGCCTTTTCTACCACACATTGATTGCATTCTTCGTGACAAAGCATTATCAATGTCTTCGCCTATAGTATCAGCATCTGACTCTGGAATTAGAACAGCTATAAAAGGAGTCAGCACGTTCAAGGGTAGACCTTCCCAATCTTGTGACTTAATGATACAACTTGACCGTGACTCTCCGCTGGTATTTTCTTTTATACATTACTTTGTGAATAACTTGCAGTTTTGTTTAGTTCCATTGATGAAGGCCCTCATTACTCGAGTGAAATTGTGTATGCCTTGGTTTTTAATTGGAATAAGTAATCTTGGTTAATTCTTTTTGTACTTTGAAGCACTTTCATGAACTTATTATTTTTTAATTTACACAGTCCATTGAGTTATGTGATCTAAACCTTTCCATGCTCGGAACTCATCAACTTCAAAATGCAGTGACTGCAGCATGCACAGCACTTTGCCTTCGCAATCAAGGTCTGTGCCTAGTCTTTGTCATTCCTGATTGTTTGGTTTCTACTTAGATTCACCTTATAAGAATTATTGAAAACTCATCAAATTACATGGTAAGCTAAACTTCGGTGATGCTTAAGGCTTTGTTGAGTCCTGTGAAGGTTTTGTTCTCTTTTATTATTTCTCATTGTTTCGTTGGATGCTTTCATGGATATATCAGGATGGAAAATCTCCAATGGATCAATTAGGGCTGGCTTGGAGAATACATGCTTGCAAGGAAGAAGCCAATTTCTAACATCAAAAGAAGCTGAGACATTAGGATTACCAGGAGCAACAGTATTGATTGATGGAGGTTTATTCTCACATTCTCTTTGTTTGTTCTTTCTAGTTTTAGATGGGCAGAGATGGTAGTTCAACTTTTGCTGGTAACTTCTCATTCTCAAAAGCATTCAGTTTAATGATGGATTCCAAGACATATTTTGAAGGAAATAATCTTCATCATGTTTTCATTTGACTGTAGAGTGTTTTTCTTTCCTATTTTATCTTATTTTTCTTTCTGCATATATATTTTTCAGTTCCCACTGTCTACTTGTGACTTGTCTAAAAAGGTATTCTGACTGCCTGCTTTTGTTATTTAGCCCACACGAAAGAATCTGCTAAAGCTTTGCTGGACACAATACAAATGATATTTCCGGATTCACGATTGGCTATTGTGGTTGCAATGGCTAGTGATAAAGACCACTTAGCTTTTGCTAAAGAGTTTCTTTCAGGTAATAACCAACTTATGTTTTTCATGATGAGTTTAGTTAATCTTATCACTGCTGAAGTGGACAAAACCAGAATGTGGAGATAACTTTGAGACTGGGGTATCATCAGTATGCAATAAATCTTGTTTATTTTCTTCCGGGGTTGTACCTTAAGAAATTTAATTTTTCAGTTTTTCATTGCCTTAATATTTTTGGTAGTTAACAGGATTTCTTGGATAGCTTTAACTGCAATCTTACCATATTCTTTCAGGTAGACAAGTAGAGGCTGTCTTCCTAATGGAATCTAACATTGCCAGTGGCACATCTCGAACTACTTCAGCATCTGTTTTAAGAGATTGTTGGATGCAGGCTTCCAGAGAATTAGGCATCAAAGTTATTCATGATAGAATTGCAGAATATAGAGGATTGTTTGAGGACAAATATAATTGCTCAACAAGGGACTCAAAACATGAAATTCTAGTGGCCACCGAGAATTCACTATCAGATTCCTTGAGGTTTGCTAATCAAATTCTTAGAGAAAGAACATGGAATCGGTCAGGTATTATTGTGGTCACAGGATCTCTGCATATAGTTTCACTAGTATTAGCTTCTCTTAATCGGTAAGTGTTATTTTGTCACAGCTAAACTTGGTCACCACTTGCAATCTCTATGGAAGCCAGAATCAGAGATTTGTTTGTAATTTACTTGTTAATTAATTATTTTTTTTAAAAAAAGGGTTTTATGCCATGATGGACTTGTCTGCCATTAGCCCCCTCAATTTGTTGCAAGGTGCAATGTTATCAGGTGTGGATGGTCCCCTCGGCCCTGCAAATATGGCCCACGATGGTTCAGGAATAGAAAAGTTTTATCAGAATTGAGAACCCAATGGTGTTCGTCAGCGCTGAGCGCGACTATTTTTATGTCAGCGTCCTGTCATTGAAGTTTTGCTGGGCTGGCCCTAGTATCGGGGACTGTATAAAAGCTATGGAACCAAACAGATGCAATCGTCTAGCCCAAACCCGCTTTACTGAGAACCTTATAATATGAGCATTTATAACTGAATCTTTTACAGAAAGAAAAGAAAATTAACAAGCCTGGTCAACTAACGTCGTCAAAGCAATTAGGAGATTCCCAGGTACGTAGGCTTTATTTACTCCCTACTTAAAGTTAATACCTGTATTGAAAACTGAAAAATCCAATAACCAGCAGCAATATTGAGTAGGAAATGAAAGAATTCCTGTTAAAACAGCAGTTGAAGTTTAAGTTTCAAGTAATAGAATTTCATAGAAAACACTAGTTAAGGCCCCATGTGTTCGAGACATTCCTGCTGCAATGAGTGGGCCTCGAAAAGTCTGTGAAATCAATTTCCCATTCCCCCGCCCACAACCCCATTTTATGATGGATCTCACTGGTCGCCATCACCCCTATATGAAACCAAATTCTAAAAATTTTGTTTTTGTTTTGGGACAGGGCGCGCCAACCTCGGCATTGAAGGCTGGTTTTTGAGCCATCTCAATCCCATATTTACCAAATCTCCCTGAAAGCTCTTGTTGCTAAAACTATTACTTGATGGAAAGATCGGGAGACATGGCAGCGAGAGGCTCCACCGCCTTAGCCCCACTTCTTAAACCACCATTGCGAACTTATACAAAGTCACTTCAGTAGAGGGGCCTGAGTGGTGGGCACATGAAGGGGGCCCCAACCCCCTCCCCTGACTGCCCCTTTGTGTACAAAAAGAGCGCCAAGAAAAAGGAGACAACAGTCACCGACTTGTCTTTTAGCTGCTGCTCGATTTTTGGTGGGGGACCTCGCGGCCCCTACATCCAAGATCCGACTTCCCAGTTCCAACCCACCGCAGTGAATTCTGATGGTTGAATTGTAACATTATCATTTCTCAAGCTGCGACTGGGTATCGCCGGTTGCACTGCTTTTAGCCTTTAAATTTGGCTTTTTCAAACTCAACCATTTCTTTCTTTCTTTCTTTTCAAGAGTTCAAATCGGAATTTTAATATTGATATATGCCCACATGTTGTATTAAAGGTTATTTATTTCAGAACTCAATGAATATTTATTTGAATTTCTTTTTCTTTTTTGAGAGAATTAATTTGAATTTCAAATTATTAAAACTTATATGTAAAAGTTTAAACATTTTAATAATTTTTAAAAATTTAAGATAAATGATCATATATATATATATATATATATATAGTCAATCATTCCTTTTACCACATGGTCGTATTAATTAGAACAAAGATAGCTTGTATGTGGTTTCTATAACTAGATTCACATGCAAAACTCATTAATCTTTCATCCAACTATTAATAGAATAAAAAATTTACAAAGATGTTGAATCTTCTGATTCGACCAAAAATTAAGTACAATATAACTCTTCTTATTATAGTAAATTATAATAACGCAGCCTCCTTTTACTTTTCTTAAAAAAAAAAAAAACCCCCCTTTCAACCAACTTGTGTATCAAAAAAGTATTGTAACTAATAATAAGTAAAAAAAAGGGATCATTTTATAATAATCTAAGTATTTAAGATAACTGATCACTTAAATTATCTCTCGTCTACAAATTAATTACAACATTTATATGTTGACATTGGGAGATATTCTCTCGACCAATTAGCTCTCTCTCTCTCTCTCTCTCTCTCTCTATATATATATATATATATATATATATATATATATATCAACTACAAATTTGTGATATATACTTGTCTATTTTTAATCTTAACCCCATAGAATGAATCCCCAAAATCTTTTTTGTTGTCTATCTTCCTTAGCTACATGATTTTGAGGGGCAATTAATTATAACGTGCTCAGCTGCAGTGCTGCAAAATGCTAAAAAGAGCATGACCATTACTTATCAATGATTATAACAAACGCATATATGCTTCGACCAATTAAGTAAAGCTCATTAAGTGATTTACGTCTTAACTCCTAGAAGAGGGTACAATAAATTGAAGTCCTGCAGCATATTTGGGGACTCCAAAAACAGGAAATTCCGGCAGCTCTGTTTCGTTTAACTTTTAAGTTTCCTCAACGAAAATGGGCATCGTGATCCCATTACCGCAGAAAGTACCTCCGTGGTCCGCCCTATGTAATGTACAAGAATCTCAGTGGAGTAGAGAGTAGTGACCATTTAATTTTCCCCAAAGTTTAATTACTAGTCTATAGGATTCTTCATTGTTTTGTGTCTGTTACATTGTGTGTAGGGCCCACGATTTGGCCACCACCATTCATGAAATCGACGAGGATACAACAATGCCGTCATTAAATCCCATAGATTACGAGAAGATTTCCTTTACGATGTAATAAAACACGGAATTCAATTTGAAGGAGGGGAAACGGGGAGCTGCACCCAAGTTTCTAGACTCCCAACGGTAATGGTGCTAGGGATGGGGACATTACATCAAACGATGGGGACATGGAAATCTAATAAGATACCAAAGGCTTGTGGGGGCCAGATTCCGCCATCCATTGAATCTCAATCGCACGATTCCCTATAACCCTCCCCCGGGATCGTATCATCCGGCAGGCAATATGACGGACGAGGGAAAGGGAAGGGAGAGGTGTGGTAAATGAGGGAGAGAGAGAGACTGCAGTAATGTCGTGCTCGTATATTTCGTGGGTGCTCGTAAATGATGTTTCAGATTGGGAAGTAAATGAAGTTGAGGAGGCCCCAGCTTATTTATTTGTAGAGGCTTTTGGTTTAAAATTTTGTCCCACATTCCTCCTTCTCCTTGGGTGTTATACGTTTGTAGCGAGTGATAAAACGATAAAGAGTTGTACTATTCGCTTTTAACTTTTGTGTAAAGCATAAAAAGCGTAGTTATGGACAATGAAGCTGATTTCACGTTGGCTGCAAAATGAGAGTTTTTCAAAATTTGACGCCATTGGCTAGCTGATGGTTATCAATCTCCAACGAAGCTAGGCTCGCTACATCCTTTTGCAACACTGTTTTGGTTCTGACCTGACATGACCTGCTTTCAATTAATAGAATGTGTTGTAAGCCCTAGCTAGGTCCCTGCCTGTTTATAGCCTCAAAATGAACAGACCAAAAAGATATTATGCATGCAATTGCTATATATGTATCACGCTTGCAAAGCCTAGAATGAATAATCCAAATGACCTAGATGTGTAGAATTTGACACCTTGACTCCACAGGTAGTGTAATACAAGTTAAGACTCCTTATTTATAATAAATATATATATGGTAAATCTCATCTCAGAGGTTTCAATTTGCTTATTTTGCTACATGTTTTTTTTTACCAGAGATGGAATTTTAAGACATGGTATCTCTACATGATGTTAACTGTTTACAATATATCAGGACAACATGCATGTTTTTGCTAGATATACGGCAGAAGTTATCAAAGGTTTTTTTTTTTTTTCTTGTTTGAGGAAGAATTAAAGGTCTTAAAAATCATGCGTTTGGGATGCTGTACAAAGGTGGAGGTTTTTTCCACCTCTGCTGGTTATGGGATGCTGTACATGTTTGATTTTTAGAGTCTTGAGGGGCTGCTTTTGCAGGTTTTTGTATTATCCCAGGATCTTTGCTTAGAACAAAATGCTTCTCTGCTTCTCTCTTGAATTATGAATGAATATTTCAGTTTTTTAAAAAAGAAATCACGCGTTTGGCATATTTAGTACACAGGGAAGTCAGGGAATCGAAATATTTTCATGATGGTTCAATGATTTCAAAAAAAAAAACAAAAACTTTTACAAGTACTAAGAATCAAACGTGAATAAAATTAAACGTAGCAAAAATGCCGATTGGTCTGTCAAGTGAGAGAAGGAGATGGAGAGAGGGGTGGGGGCGGTTGTTGAGGATGGTAAATGTGAAAATTGATGGATGATTGGAAAAGTTGGATAAAAATGAAGGGAGTAGTGATTGTGATAAACCCGAAAAATAGGTAGCTATTCTAACTTAAATGAAACGCACTCCCATGCAGAGCTTGCAATAACTCCAGCCTCTCTTTTTCCCTCCCTTTCTTACTCTGACTGCACTGCCAGCATGACCTCCCCTCCCCTCCCCTAGACATTTGATAAACGGAAACAAAAATATAAACTAGTAATTAAGTATAAAATAATAAAACGTAGAATGGGGTTGAAAAATCAACCGATCATCGTAGGCACGGAGATGCCGTGTCTGCTCATTGAAAGCCACCTTCTTTATGATATTTAAACAGACAAGTTGCAGACTTTTGGACAGTATACGCTTCGTCATAAACTTTTCCTTTCTCTCTCTCATACTCTCATGCTTACTCACGCTTATGTTCACTTTGTCGTGTTTTCAATGCTGTAATAAATAAAAATTCCACCAGCCATGAGCCACCCGAGTTTACTTCATTATTTCTTTCTTTCGTTTCTTAAATTTTTGTAGCCCTATTCAATGCTACCTATTTCTTTTGTACATTACTATTGATTATAATATATCTAGGACTTGATTTATAGCTTTAATATTACCGGGCTTCAGTTGGCATGTAAGAAGCCTGATGTAGGGTTCTAAAAGCCTGCTTCAAACTAGCGTTTCCAAAGTAGAACAAGGAAAAAAGGCGAGTTGGAAGGCCACTGTGTTTTTCTCCCTAAAAAAAACAAACGTAAAGGTCAGGGCATCAGCATGTAGCTACCAATTGGGATTGACGGCTTTCACCGATCAATGCATAAAGAAAGAAGAGAGTTCACTTCACATTGTATTAAGGCTGTTTCTCTTTCTCAGTACTGAGACTTTCTTCACCGAATATTCCCACTCCACTGCCTTTTTGCGTTGCAGAATAGTGGTTTACAGTTCTTTCCGGTTCCCCTTTTCCCCAACCACGAAATATATAATTCTTCACTTCTTTAATTCCCCACCTTGGCCAAGATGGAGTTAAGGGGAGAGGGGCAACTATCCCTTACTGTGTTACTTGTATTCATATTTGCGAACCTATCACCAACATTTACCTATAAATATATATTCTCCTAGTTTAAATTGGTAGGATTTAATGCATTATCCAACTCCTGTTTCCTTAATATACTTTTTTTTTTCTGAAAAGATTTCCTTGATATAGTAATTAGGGGAAACAAATCTATGAGGAAGGACAGATGGATCACATCATCTGCTATGAGCTTATGGCATATTACGTAATGCAGTCCATTTAGAAACGAGAAAAATAAGTACTTTTAAATATAAATCATCAGTTATATATATATATATGCACATATTTGTTTAATCTTAATATATGTATGATCTTTCATTCTAAGCTAAACTTCTCTCGTTACGGTTAAAGTTAAGTTCCTACATAATTGTATGCGTATGCCCATGCTGTTAAGTATAAATCCAGGGAGAAAGCTGTCCAACTTTGCTCGGATTTGACTTTTGGTAAGTGTTCAAAAAAAAAGAAGATATATTATATATGAACAAGGCATTAATTTCTTAAAAATGAATATGTGGGTCCCTTAGATGTCAACAATAAAATAACATTATTTGTTTTTTGAATTAATTGGTTTATATAATAATAATAATAATAAAAAATAGGCGGACCGCTGAATGAATATTGCAAAACTAATTAGTAGAAACGGAAGACAGCAACCTGACAGGCAGCACATTCGGAATTGAAGAACCTCCTTCAATTTGAACCTAACGATTACTTTGGGTATCTTTGTCATTTTACGTTAATCTGTCTCCACATACATTAATGAATCAAAATATTGCATGCTCCAATTGAGAGATTCTCCTGTTTTTAGTTAACAAAAGCATATAATATATATATATATATATATATTCCCTCCAAAATTAAATATCAAAAAAGATAGTGCTAACTAATAAATTTCTATAAATAATGCAACTTCTCCTACTTTAAGAATCATGAAGCAAAACAAATACTTACTAGTAGTAAATTTGGTACAAGAGCAAAAGAATATAAACATAAAGCTGTACCAAAAGAAACCTAAAAAAAAAAGAAATTAATATACTATAAGCCCATAAAAAGGGCGTGAAATAAATGCATGTAGCTATATGCATGGAAGACATGAATAGCGTGAGAACCATCTCAATCAAAAGAAGAACAAAACAGCACGAAACATATTTTAGCATTGAGCATCCAAAATGAACATTAAAGTTCCAATATGAGTTATATGCTTTAAATATTAAGAATACAAAATTATTTTCCTTGTTTAATTGATATCACCATTTTTTCTTTTATTTATTTTATATATATATATATATTTCCCCAACATAAAAAAATAAATAAAATAAGTTGAAGGAAAATTCATCATATCGAGTCATTAAATTCGTATTAATTTTCATGATGAACATCAACATATATACTAGCTTATTTATCGCCCTCTAGCTCCCACCCTGTCTTCCGTTTTTTGAGTTTGAATATTGCCTCAGCCCAGAGTTTGGTACGGTTTCTCACTACCACCCATTATTAGCTTCGAAAACTTTAGGCGGGCGCAGCCGGCCATGATTCGCCGTGAGATCCCCAGCATCTAACGGTGGCAAGTATTAAAAAACCCCGTAAGACTTTAGATACCCGTCCAAAAAAAGAGTGCTTGATGGTGATAGTTTTGTCCCTTTCACTGCAGCTCTTATGTTTACTCCTT
This sequence comes from Theobroma umbraticum, assembly GCF_002168275.2. NCBI lineage: Eukaryota > Viridiplantae > Streptophyta > Magnoliopsida > Malvales > Malvaceae > Theobroma > Theobroma umbraticum. Next base: position 6,199,417 of record NW_018397254.1, on the reverse strand, counting down.
TTAGCAAACATTTTCTTTCTTGATCTTGACAATTTCCGCATCTCCATCTGAGTCTTTTTCTCACGGTTTTCTTTCACTTCACTCTCTCTTCTCGTCTTCCCACTCCAGTCTGTTTGATTGTTCTATCTTTTTTCCCAAAAGCCAAAACAAACTTTTAAAGACATCATTACAAGAAAGACCGTTTTCCGAGAAAAAAGAAGATACCACTCCTAGTCGCAGAAGAAGAAACACAAGATACTATTTGGGAACACTTTCCAATGGATGATACTTTATGTGACTTTCTCGAAGAGCCTGAGTTTGGAGAAACCAACCTTGCCGGAGATGACCTGTTTGCTCTTTTTGAGGGTTTAGATGGTCTCCCTGAATTTCCACCCTTCACTCCATTGGAAGAAACGGGCGCTGCTACCCAAAAAGATGGCGAGGAAGCTACGAGGTTGGTGTCCCAGAAGTCTACTTCTTCCAGCGCTCAACAGGAGTCGGAGACTGAGCCTGAAACTCCACCTAAGAGCAAGAGGCAGAAGCTAGCTTCTTCGGAGGAAACCAACCCAGATGGGCAACAACGAATGTCTCATATTACGGTTGAGCGCAACAGGAGGAAGCAAATGAACGAACATTTATCGGTGTTGAGATCGTTGATGCCTTGCTTCTATGTGAAAAGAGTAAGGCACATTGTCTTTCTTGTTTTACTACAGTTTTAAAAGCTTTTTTTTTTTTTCTCTTTTTCTGAATGCTATTATTTGAGTTTGTTCTCTGTGTTTAAGCGTTATGTACAGGACAATAATCCTAATAATAACATTGCATTTAAAGCTTAAACTATTATCTCGGTTCATTTCATCCTTTGGTCTTTTCCCATATACAAGCATACTATTGTTTTAGGATACTGAAATTCTCCCATACTATTGTTTTAAACTATTGTCCGAGTAGGGTTGATTGAGGGGTATTTGGAGATCTTGCATGCATGGTCAAGTTTTTCTTTTTCTTTTTTTTTTTTTTGGGTTAAAGTTTGTATTGCATTATGTCTTAGGGAGATCAAGCATCGATTATTGGGGGCGTCGTGGATTACATCAACGAGTTGCAACAAGTTCTACAATCGCTAGAGGCCAAGAAACAAAGAAAAGTTTACAGTGAGGTGTTAAGCCCTAGGATAGTTTCAAGTCCAAGACCCTCACCTCTCAGCCCTAGAAAACCACCTCTAAGTCCAAGAATTAACTTGCCGATAAGCCCAAGAACCCCTCAACCCGGTAGCCCTTACAGGCCGAGGTTGCAGCAAGGCTACCTCTCTCCGACCATGACTAGTTCGCTCGAACCTTCTCCTACTTCTTCCGCTTCCTCCGTGGACAACGTCAACGAGCTCGTTGCAAACTCCAAGTCTCCGATTGCTGATGTGGAAGTCAAGTTTTCGGGCCCAAATCTTCTTTTGAAGACGGTATCCCCTCGGATCCCTGGTCAAGCTGTGAAAATAATCTCCGCCCTTGAGGACCTCTCGCTCGAAATTCTCCATGTCAACATTAACACCGCTGATGAAACCATGCTTAATTCCTTCACCATCAAGGTACAAACTCTAGCCCCGCTACGCTAATAGTTTGTCATATATACTAACCGTAACTGTAGGACCTTTACTAGTGTAAAAGATAGTAAAATATTTTTATTAAACTATTAGGAACATATAATTTCTTGGTAACATATAGTATATAATTAAATGAACATTCTTATGATAAAATATGTAAATTTTGGTGTACATAAATAGATAAATATTTTGAAATTTTAATTTTATGATATATATATTTGCATTTGTTGTCCTCTTAATATCAGCATTTTAACCTTTCCATTAAACAAATCACGTTCTTAAGTATTAGTATCTGATCTGATACTACTGAAAAGAAAGAAAGACAAAAAAAAAAAAAAAAAGCAAAGCGAAGCGAAGGGGCGAGGAGGTATCCTATTTCTCATTGATATCACCAACAGACAACGCAGGTGCCCTGGAATTTGTTAGGTTTCAATCATTTCTTTTGGTGCAATGATTTTTTTTTTTTCTAAAAGTTGTAACTTTTATTTTGTTTCAATATTTCAGTCTGTTTTAATTTGTCTCTACCATGTCTGTGGATTTTGTTGTTTCTGTCTTTACTGCACTTCCAGGGGACCTAATAAACCATCTTTGTTTTTGAATGATTTCCTTCGTCATTTAGAAAATAAGAACATTAGGAAAGCAGGATCCACCGTCCAGGATAATTTTGTTCATAAGTAAAGTTGAATTATTTGCAGTAGTTGTCACACAAACCTAAAACTGACGTTGGCGTACTGCAATGGTACTGACTGTAAAACTTTACCTACTACATTGCTCTTGAAAAAAACGACGGATCGCTGAAAAGTAGGCTATCTTTGCAGTCACATTTTTTATTTTGCTGTATCAGTCTTTGCAGTTACTTTGATGTTTCACTGAGTTGGAATTTATTCAGAGGGAAGTGTTAGGTTTATGTTTGTCTTGAAATGTATTCAATTAGCTAATGATTAAATCGTCTGCATTGTTTTGTTTTATTCTATAACAGATTGGAATTGAATGCCAACTGAGTGCAGAAGAACTCGCTCACCAAGTCCAGCAAACATTCTGCTAAGCTTTACTCATCATAGTTTTCACCCTTTCCAGGCTCAAGCTTCTACCCCTAACAAGACTCTTCCTCTCTAATCTGTTTCAAAAAGCTGCTACAATAAAATAAAAAACAGAAGAGTATGGAAGGGCATTGGCATTTTACCTTCATTTCCTATATATTAACAACTTAATGTAATTGTAGATTAGTGATCATGACTTGCATCACCTAGTGTAACACCCTTGTAATTTTTGCAGTCTCAAGGTTTAATTATTTTGCATATTTGCATGTACGGACATAACATATCCATTTGTTATTAAGTTAATTGTTATTATCTTTTTGGAAACTCAAGGCTCTCGCTATATGCTACTTAATTTCCATTACCAAAAATGAAATAAACAACTACAACATTCAAGTAGCATAACATAGAGATATGATGAACTAGACAACACCTACCTTCTGAAGACTTGAAGAAATAAGTAGGCCAAGACTCGAGATTCAGGCCTCAAGCCTTTACTTTTGATCCTACAAGCTAGATTAAACCATTCTTTTCCAGAAGTACAATTTCAGAGACATGCAAGTTTCAATTTGCATTTGAGTCAAAGCATTGTAATTTCTTTCCTCTGGTGTTTGCAATCCAAATTAATAAATAGGTGCTTAAGCTTGTTAGTGAAACTGACAATGGAATAACTAAAATTGCATAAGTTTTGACTATTTAGAGACCAAGCTGAGGGGCAAGATTGCTGTCTTGTTGTACGTCAACAGCGGGTGGACGTCCAAATAGCTAGGTCAGGATGGAGTATTTCGGCAACACCTGGTTAGCTGAGTTTGCGCCTTGGAATTAAATATGCTGCATGTTGGAAACAAGGGAAACAGGCATGGGTACCTAATTAACTTGCTAGTCAACCAACATATATTTTGTTCTGATTAGGTTTGTTTTTTTTTTCTTTTGGTAGAACCAAGCTTAGTATTATATATACTAGATATGACAAGTCTTGTCAATTGTGACCCACCACTCGTACGGGCCATTAGTAATATGACTTGTTCAAGGTTAAATCTCATAATAGCTCTTCTTTGATGGCTCCACATGGAAACTTGACCACCTCTTTTGACCTGTAACACTCAGATGTATCCATATGATACGACCTAAGAGTCCATCAAGGTTTTTTTTTAATATATATTAGGTTATAGATTATTATTGATTGAGTAATTTTGAACTTTCAAAAAAGGATACTTTCCGTTTTGAACTGTAATGCTCCAAGCTGGAGGAGGACGAGCTCAACAACTAGTGTAAAAGATCAAATTAATTACATGATTCTTCAAAATCTAAGCTCAATGATAAATTGGCTATCATGATTCTTCAAAACTAAGCTAGCTAATTGTACATTTCGAAGAGGATCCTCATGCGAGTAATTAACTAGGATTAGCTCAACCATATAATAATCTTGTGTTATAATTTCGCTCAATAAATTACTAAGCTCTTATAAAAGTTTATTTGTTATACTGTTTCTTTTAGGAATAGATTCCAAGTCATTCTATATTCTCAGCAGGTAGTTATGTAAATTCATACTTGAAATTTCCAAAGAGTTCATATTTCAAATTTCCCTTTACAAAGGAATGAAAATTGAAAACAAAATTTGTCTAAAAAAATAAATAAATAAAGTGTGACAATAGTCCCATGCAAGCTTGAACGAGATTGCTCAGCAGCAGACTAGCACGCCCAAATTTTGCATGACTGCCTTAAAAGAGGCTTAGGGACCACTGAAAACAGTTCCAAGGTGTTATGTATATATTTTTTGTCTTGCAGTCTAACTCAGGTTTGGACCACCTAAAGAAATCGTTTCTCAGCAGCTCAAAAGCAGAAGAGGAATGATACTTCTGTTTCAAATTGGAATGGACTACTCACCCCAAAAATTGCATATGAAAACGGTGGCTCATTGCACTGTAATCATGGACGTCGGTTTGTGGAAATTTCTGTGAGAGGCAAGAGAATTCTAGGGCTTAATCAGAAAACCTGATAGCCCGCCTTGCGTTCGATTCCTTTTTTGGGTGAATTTTAATCTCACAGTGTTGGGTTCAGAATCAAACTTTGGGCTATTGGGCTGCCCCTTGAAATTTTCTGGGCTTACATCCATTTCCTTTAATCTGTGTCGTCAGTTGCGATAAGATGGCAGATGAAACAAGGGAAGGGCGTTTTTAGTCCATCTTTCTGTCACCTAGGCCCAGTAAATATTCATGTCGGTTTGTCGAACCCAAAACAACGCGGTAGGGATTTTAAAATTGCAGCAAATCCTTTACGGAGAAATTATTTAGAATTTATTATAAATATTAATTTATATCATATATATATATATCAAGATTTAGATATAAATTAGATTAGATGAAAATTAAAATTTAATCCACTCATCTAATCCCTTAATATTACTTTTATTTTATAAATTAAATCTAAATAAATGGTAATTAACTTGTAAGTACTCTTTTCATTTTATTTGTAACTACACTTGAATAAGATTTTTTAACTCATTCTAAATATATTTTTTTCTTTAAATATTTTCTCTTATATTTCTCTTATACTTATTCTCTTAAGATTTATTTTATAACAAAATTAAAAATACTAGATTGATTTCTTTTTATTGAAAAAAAGTTACAATAAAATGAAAAGGAAAGAAAAAGAAAAGTACAGTCTACATTGGCTTTAAGACATCAGAGACCTTTATGTGACAGGACCATAAAATTCAACTCTTCTTCGTTACAGAGTTGAGTTAGACAAAAATAAAATAAAAAATAAAGAAAAACATCTTATTCTAAGGGAAAAATGAGACTGTCCTGTTATATTGGCCGACTGAAATCGCTGAGTGCAGCGAAAAAAGGGTTTCTTAGCATTAAGAAAAGAAGCCATGGTTGTCAAATGTGAAGTTTGGGTCGAATTCGGGATTACCAAATGGGAATGGAGAGTTTGTTGCTGAGGTAGCAGCTTGAATAATCTCAGTGCTAAGCTGAGGCTCAGAGGTACTTGGAAAATTAATGTTTCCCGGCACAGTGTTGTTCATCCCGCTTGGACTTGGAGACATAGAGAAATAGCCAGTCCCGGATGTTGCAGGCGATATAAAAGAAGTTGACAGATTTCCCACCACATTGTTGTCGATCACAGATGGTGAAAAGACATTGTTTTCAAGCTTTATATTGGAGGTTGTTGATGATGGATAAGGGAATGAAGGGTATGTTGGCTCATCAATACCTAAGTCTTCGGTTATAACTTTAAGGCCTCTCTGGAAGTTCAACAGTAGATCTTGTGATTGGCTCTGGTTTTGTTCGGGTTGCTGTGGCTCCATGCAAGTTCCTTGTTCTTGATTTTCTGATGGGCCTGAGGGAGGCATTACATGCGAGGCTAGAGTACAGGTGTGCCTTCCGCGGTAAGTGATCTCAAAGATTGTCGGGTCATCATCTGATCTTTGTACTTGCTTTGTAGCCAAACAACCTTGAACATTTCGGTGGGTGCACCTGTAATAGCCTCTGTATACAAGAAAAAGGATGGTCAAGTTACGATGTTACATATATAATAGTTGTCAGACAGATACTAATTAATTATTGCTCTTTCATCATTACCTAGAAGAAGAAAAGAATAAGTAAATTTAAACTAATTAATCTCGTCAAAGTGCTATACATACCATGCATATATGCACTTAGGTAAATCTCAGTTTCATGTATATGCGGTCAAACATTATAAATTCCAAGCAAGAACGCTTTAGCTACTGACATGCGGACAAGAGACAAGGTCAGACTTTACAACGTTAGGACTCTGTCAAAAGGGTTCTGCATGCTTTACAGTTGAAAGGTAGACCAAATGTCAACGGCTAATTGCTCTCGTGGTCGTGGAGTACATTACTTTAATATAGACCTGCATTATGCTTTTGCCCGTATAGATTGCAAAAGGAAAATTCCACAAACCTTGGATGTTTTGCTCCGAGAATATCTTTTTGTCCATATTTCCTCCAACTGAATCCATCATCAAGAGGTCCCTCCAGGGCTGTACCAGGCGTAACTCGGACTAGTTGCGTCCATCTTGGCAGAGTTTTTCTGCAACATAAAAAGTTCAAAACGATATAATTAATATTATTGCATGAAATGATGACTTGGGACAAAGGCTTGGTTAATGGTTATAACATGCGTGCGTTTTATCGATCTGTACCTTTTCTTGGAGGCATCTTTGAGCTCCTGTTCCTTGCAGTCACGGTCAGAGTCCTCACTCCGGGGACTTCCACTACGAGAAGGTGGTGACTCCGACATTCGGATTGCTAGTCCTGAGGGCTGCGGCTGATCTGCTGCCAAAGAAGTATTGTAGTTCAGCATTGAAAGTGCCTTTTCATATGAAGCTTGGATCTTTTGGACTAAGGATTCACGAGATTCGTGAGAAGAAGGCACATTGAGATGGACTTGGAGTTGCCTTGCTAGCTCTCTTCCTTGTGTTAGCTCATTTACGAGACTCCGTTGCTCCCATTCTCCCATGTTCTCCATTTATATATTGTGAAACAGACAAAGAAAGGAGAGATCAAAGTTCTTTCTCTAAGCGCACTGCCAATATGATATCTACGTATTGTAGTATGAAGGTATCAGTTCATTATAGACACTAACTAGGCAATGGGAGACAGCGTTTCCTACCAAAAGTACGAATGAACACAAAACAAAAAGCAGCAGAAAATGAGTTTTAGTTGAGAATGGAAGCTTGATGAATTAGAAGCTGAAAACATGGGAGTACATGAACTAGAATTGGCAATTCAGCTGAGAAAACTGAAAAGACGAAGACAAAAGCGGCCTTTTTCTGCTTTTTTTTCTTCCGATACGAGGCAAAGGTTGCAAATGGGTCTCCCTAAAAGAAGCCAAATATATCAGGAACCTAATATTAAAGGGTCAGATGAGTATTTTGTGTGTGTTTTTTTTGGTGTGGCTAAAACCTGCAAGATAAATAAAGAAAGGGAAAAACCTGAGGACGGTGGGAGAATATGGGTTTGGGATTTTAAGGGACATATCCCCGTTTTGAATGGAGTAAAAAATGAGGGAAAAGGGAGAATCAATCAGAAGAGGAAAGGGGAAGTTTGACTGAGAAAAAAGGTTAAGTGGATTTTCCTCATTAACACCGGTCTTCGGTCATAGAAAATTGGTTCAAAGAGGAAGGAAAGTCTAACTGCTGACCCTTTCTCCTTCACATTAAATCCTTCGACAGTTCAAGGAACACAGAATCACATTCCCTTTTTTACTCCTTTATTAAGCTTTTTCTGACTGGCGAATGCCACATTGCCACTGACTAGTGATCAGAAGATTCTTAGCAACTAAAAGGAGAATTAAATAAAATCAATAAACCAATAAACAAGTCAGAGAAGAAGACCAAGAATCTTCAGACCTTTTCCACTTCCGCGTTATTTCTTTTCCATTTTTTTTCTTTTTTCCGTTTTTTTAACTATGGAGAGAGGAATGAAAAATATCTTAATGATGAAGAAGTGACGTTAATCGACAACAATAATAAAGTGACGTTATTAATGTTGAAAGCGTTAACTAAGGTAGATGTCTCAACGTCATTATTCTGGTCTTTTGATTATCATGGTTTTGAATCTGCGGTGTGGTTGATGGTGGTCTTTTGTTGTGGGATGGTCTGGCTCATAGATATTTTGCTGGATGGGGGACCTCATGCTCCCGTTTTTTCATCCATTGAGCTGGGTGTGAGTATCAATTGTACAGGGGATTGTTTTTGTACCTCTGGATGGATGGGGAGGAAGGTGGAGGTCTTCTTATCTCCTGCTGGGTTCTGGGTGATGTAAATTTTGTGTTTTGGGGTCTGGAGACTGGAGGGGTTTTGTTTTTGCAGGTTCTTCTTTTGTTTTACCAATAGGTTCTGCTGTTCTTGGAGCAGAAGGATTTCTGCATCTCTTCCTGAAATGTAAACGAATTGCCCGCTTTTTTGTTAAAAATAAAAAAAAGTAGACGTCTCAACGTGGAAAGTGAGATATTGAGTCTTTTATCAAATTAAAAAACAGAACTACTACTAGTTACTTGAATTGACATGATGGATAATTTCCTCGAAAGATCCTCGTATATTAGTTTTTTTTTAATTATTTGAATGGTCTAAATGACAAAGGATTTCGACATTTTCTTACAGGGAAAAGTAAAATTTTGTGGGTTGGGAACCACATTTTTTACTTTATCTTCCGTCTCCATTCATGAATTACGATGAGATCTTTTTGCATCATCCAAATTATTTCAATTCAAAAATCAAACATCTTGGTAAAACCTAGTAGTAAGTAGTAAAATATCTGTCTTTGGTTTAGTGGAAAATTCAACACTTGGACCCATTCAAATTCAATGATTAGCCGAAAGAGCGGGACGACATTCTTCTGTGTGGAAAAATCTGCCCATCACAAGTTGGTGACAAATCAGAGGACGTTGCCGTTTTTTCATTTTTGTTGCCTCAAAAAGGGCGGTCTAGGTCCTGTTTTTTATTTTTATTTTCCTTTTTCTTTTAAAGAGAGGAAAACCAAAGTCTTCGGGAGAACAGGACAGTGGAATTTCCAAAGTTAGCGAGCCGCAATAAGAGTCTTTTAAGTACTCTAGACGGCGGTTCGTAGTTCATACGAACCAACTCGTGGACCCCCTGGGCCTGTCCCCCCTCCCGGCCTTCGACGCGAAGCAACAGCGTGAGACCACGATCCGCTGACTTGTGTTTTTTTTTTGCGCGCCAGGTCCACACCTCAATTGGAGCACTTGACATTTAGTTACCATCTTCGGTCTATTAAATCAAATCTAATCATGATCAATTCACTACTAATCCATTTCTCTCTCATTTTTTTAAGCCCAGGGGATAATGACATTTTAACTGTAATCCTAATTCATCCCCAATTAAATGAGAGAAGAGAATAATATATATATTAAAAATCCAATAAAACATTCATTATTGGCGTGAACTTGAAAAAGGTAAGTGCTAAATTGGGGGGTTTAGAATTTTTGATTATTATTGTATTTTTCTTTTTGATAAAGTCTCCAACGCGCAAACGAGTTTCTTCAGAATGGAGAAATTGGCTTTTTTCCGGATGTTTCCTGCTTAAGGTTCCTTCCTAGAACGTGAGACAAGTCTGGATCAATGCCCAATTTCAAATACTATTAGCCCGACCCATATTCTGATATAGCCTCAGCTCAGGCATTACTCGGCCCAGATCCCTTTGGTAGGTTTTTTTTTTCTTTTTAAAATTATTTAAACTCAAATTATTAGTAAGGGTTAAATTTCAATTCAGGGCATGGACCAATATCGTAATCGTTGCTCAATTTTCTCCGAAACTTGATAATTATCATCTTTTCCAGCTTTCAAATGGCTACAATTAGGCAACGTAACGATACCCCTGGACGGACGCATGCCACCACACGTATTGGGTCCCGCAAACTGAAAGTGAAATCGTTCTTCCAATGAAAACCAACCACGTGTATCAAAAGTCATCCATTAAATCCCGTAAAAAATCTATTCTTCCTCTCTTTACTCGCCACGACATTTCCAGTTTATGCTTCGGCAGAGGCCACGTCATCTCATCCTTCCCAGTTCTCTCTCCTATAATCTTACTTGTCACTTTCAACCACCGTTGGATTTGAAAACCGCCTCCCTCAGCCGTTGATTATTCCTACTGATATTATTTGTGGACACCGTAATTTACGTATTTCTGATTCTTACATTTAAAACTCAAAAACCTTACACCGTTTTGGATTCTCAGTAGCTTTTGGCAGCCAGAAAAAGCGCGAGTTCCACAACCCCAGGATCCGGTGTAAACTCAGCAACTCGCTTTGCTCTGTTCGTAAAGGTATGTTTCTCTTTGCATGGAGCTATTTACGTTGTCAATTGCTTATGGATGCCCTGAGTTCCTGTCGGTAATGTAGCAGAGATGTCTTGCTAAGACATAGTACTAGATTTTTGTATAGTTAATGTCTTTTATGTTCGTGATATTTTTTTCAATGGACTAACGTTGATTTGGAGCAGCTCATGTCAAAGTAGGGTCAAGTAGGACTGACCCTTTTGGGGAATTAATGCATTGATTTGCTGTAATACTTGTGAAATTTTGATGATCATTTAAGATAAATAGATTTGTAACTAGCAAAAAAAAAAAAAAAGATTTATGGAATGTTGCTGCCAGTTTAATGAAAGTATGGTGTTGAAACTTTTGTGTGATCCGGGCTTGATAAAGCTGCAGTTCACAAATATTTATCTTTTTGAGTCAGAAAAGCAGTTTAATTATGTTTTTTTTTTGCCACACTAGTTTAATTATGTTGAAACTATGAATCTGTGTTTGTGCTAAGAAACTGCGGTTCTGGCTTTTGCTTGATTTAGCAAGAAAAAATTTAATTAATTAACCTTAAGATCATACTTTTGTTAATTTCTGCTTGTTTTTTTTGTGTTTTACACGCACCATTGTTGCTGATGCATATTTTTTATTGTAGTTTTTGTACAGCCAGAAAGGTTTTGCCTATTACTTAAAGTTTGCTCAGACAATTTGGTATGGGAGTTGTCAGTGTTTCTAGCTCAGCTGCCCGAACTCCGCTAGGATTAAGCACAAAGTTTTCTACTCAAAGATGTACATCGAGAAAGCCTTTGACTGTTGCTTTTAAAGCAGATAAATCCGATATTACTGCTTTAGTTACACCTCAAGAGCATATTCTTTTACCTATAGAAAGAGCTAAGGAGAACCCAAAGAGACGAGGAAAAGCTAAGAAGGATCCTAAAATTGTAAATGATGTCTTTACTGATGAAGGTTCTCCATGTGCCTTGGAAGTGGATTACAATGAAGCTGCTGCCAAACTTGAAAACATTTATAAGCTTAGCTCTGCAACTAGAACATCTGATGTAGGAGACGTAGAAGGTAAGATAAAAGGACGCCAGCAAAGGAGAAAGAGGTCTAAAGAAAGTGATGAGAAAGGAGTTAACTTTAACAACCAGATCGTGGTTAGGAACCGGACTAATAAGATTAAAAGATTGAGTCTTGATAATAGGATTGCACTGAAAAAGAACAGAGAAGAAAAACCTGTTGTTTCTGTTCGGAGGAAAAAGAGTAGTGAGAATGAAAGTGAGAAGATTGATAGGCTTGTCAGGGACTATTCAGCTTCAACTGATTTGGTTAGCCTGGACTGGAGAAAGATGAAGATACCTCCCGTTCTGTCATCTACTGAGCATACTTGGTTGTTTAAGTTAATGCAGCCCATGAAGGTATGGACCTTTCCAATATAAAAGAAGAAATTAAAGAAGACAGCAGACCTTCACCTTTCAAATGTCTCTTATTTTTAAAACTTTGGTGTGTCTGCAACTAAAATATTTTGCTAAAACTGCAGGCACTGCTTCAGGCAAAAGAGAACTTGCAAAAGGATTTGGGTAGAGATCCAACTGAAGATGAATTAGCTGAGGCCACAAATATGAGCGCAGCTCAAGTAAGAAAACATTTAGAAGTTGGTCAAGCTGCTAGAAATAAGCTGATTAAGGTAATTCCTGTTCCAACATACATTCTGGTGTTTTAAATTAAAAAAAGAATCCCAATTCTAGGGTGGTTTTCAGCTGGTCAAATTTTCTGTTATGAGAGTAATTCGACCAAGTTTTGATAAATATGCAACAGAGTTCAATGAGTTCTCCTAATTCTTTTAATGAATTTCAAGTACACACGTCTTCTCGTTTTCATATGAAGCCCGTTTCAAATGATATTTTTTTAAAACCGAATTTCGCGGAAGAGATAAACTTTGTGGTTTCAAAAGTTTACTTGTGAGGATTTCTTTTGTGTTGTTCTGCGCCAAACCCCTACATCCCTCTGGCACAAACAAATTTAACTTTTTCAATGAAGAGCTGTGTTCTAATGTCCTCATTTTGAAAGTGGTTGCATAGTTTGTGGCTAAAGCAATTTTAAGTATTTTTGGCATTGGCTGTCAATACTCAATAATAACTACTTAGAGGTATCGCTTTATTTTATGCAGCATAATCTCCGGCTTGTTTTGTTTTCGATAAACAAATATTTTCAAGATTTTGCAAATGGCCCAAGATTTCAAGACCTTTGTCAGGCAGGAGTGAAAGGACTTATTACAGCCATTGATCGCTTTGAACCAAGAAGGAGATTCCGGCTCTCCACGTACAGTCTTTTTTGGGTTAGGCATTCAATTATACGTTCCATGACATTATCAAGCTTCACACGTGTCTCATTTGGACTTGAGTCGGTATGCTCTCTTTTTACTTAACCATGCTATATTTTCCTGTTTCTTATCTTTAAAATAGCATGATGATTCACGTGAACCCTTGCAATTTATTCTAAACAAGCAGCAATATTGACACTTGAAAGCCTTTAAGGGAAGAGAATTAGCCTTTTCCATGGTGGTTATGTCTGGTGAAATTCATCCTTGAAACTTATATTGTGATGGGTATTAATTTGACATTTTGTAACTAGGCAGTTCTCATACAAGAAGTTAACTGCAAGCAGATGATATTATCATTCTCGGAATGTTTTGAGGCACAAAAAAATCATTAGTGAAATAGGGTGGACAGATCAAAATGCGTATTCTGTTTGTCATTTATGCCAGGGACAATTTGACTGCTGTTTCTATGCTGCTAATTCCTGGCTCAAGATTTTTGTCTGATAGGCTGAGCAACAGAAGCCATGGCTAATTTTTAATAGAGCTATGCCTTACCTTTTCACCCGTTCTACTTAATGCAGGTTAGAGTAGAGATCCAAAGAGCCAAACTTGAATTATTGTTTGAACTTCATAGAGAACCAACAGAGGAAGAAATAATTAAAAAGGTTGGGATCTCTCCTGGGAGGTACCAAGAAGTAATGAGGGCCTCAAAACCTGTTGCCTCTCTTCATTCAAGGCATTCAGTCACACAAGAAGAGTTCATCAATGGAATCACTGACATCGATGGTGTTGGAGGTGATCACCGGAGGCAACCTGCTCTTCTCCGGCTTGCACTTGATGATGTGGTAAATAACCACCCTCTCTGAGCTTGCATTCTACACTACATTCACTGCTTACCATTTCCTCATTTTAGTGTTGTCACCAGAAGAAAGCTTTAACTTTTTAGGTCTTTCTAGGATGATACTCCTATTATGCTTACTTTTCTTTTTTAGATAAATAAGGTTGTTTTTTCGAATTTAAAATTCTCGTCAATTAGTAGCAATGCTTACGGTGGACAAGCTGTACGCGTTTTGCCATTTTTGCTGTCCTCTGTAAACACAGGCTTATAGTCCCTAACTTAAAAATCCTGTCTTTCAGCTTGATTCTCTGAAGCCTAAGGAGAGCCTGGTGATCAGACAGAGATATGGACTAGATGGTAAAGGTGATAGAACATTAGGAGAAATTGCTGGGAACTTGAATATTTCAAGAGAAATGGTTCGGAAGCATGAAGTAAAGGCGCTAATGAAGCTCAAGCATCCAGCCCGAGTGGATTATCTTCGTCGATACGTTGTCTAAATGTATTAAAATCCTCAGCTTCATCTACATAAATCCCCCTCTATCCTTATATTGGCTCATGACCAAGTTGTTTCTGTATACTAATAATCTGTATCATAGTCATTTAACCACATGAGCATAGAATTCCCATACCATGTAATATAAATTCAAATACTCAAAAGATTGTAAATCACCAATTATACATGACCTGTAATATTTCCCTCTCCCTGATAAGGGTTTGATTATACGTTACTTTGATTGGATTCAGTCTTTCATCATCTCCATCACATCCACCAATCCATGGCAGCTAATCTGTGATGTAATTCCAAAACGTCGGCCCCTCTGTCCCTCATGCATGGTTGAAGAGCTTAAAATTATATGGATAGGTAAAGGGATAAATTGAAAGGGAAAGCATGGGGAAGAGAAGCAGGGCTGTGTACCAGTTTCTGCACCCTTTATTCTAGAATTTAAAATTTATGCTACACCTTTTCAACGTATTCCTGCTAGGTTACTTGTCATGACTGTCACTGTATGTTATGTTACCTAAAAGGGCGAGCTGAAATAAAGGACTCCAAAAAGAAGTAGCAATTGCTAAACTTGGGAGGTCCAGGTTCTGAAATTGCTTTAGCCTTTACGGCTTTTTCCCCTGCTTTTTTATAGTAACTGAAAATTTGGACAGTAATATTTCTTTTGTGCCAAAGTCAAACTCAGACGCCATGATTGGAAAATCCAGTCGTTATAAAGGCAACTAATGCCTACTGGTATTAACTGAAAAAGACAAATCAGATTAACAAAGTAGTTTACTAGGGAAAAAGCAGGAGTTTCAGTTTCATTTTAGTTTGAAACCAGCATGCATGACGAAACTTGAGAATTTTCATTGAATAATTTGCCTGCCCGCCTGCCTTGTGCTATTAGAGTTGTAAATGGGGTTCTTGTGATCAAGGAAGGAAGCATTGCAAACAAATAAAAGAATGCGTGAGAAGTGGCAGAGAGCAATTCAAGCAGTTCTTGAAGTGTTGTGTGTCATGTTAAGTGAAAGACAATAAAAAAAGAATTAGGGAGTAAAAGAGAAATAGAGAGAAAAGCTCAAGAGATCATCTATTAGCTCGGAAGAAAACCCTCTTACTAAATTGTGAAGGCTCTACATATAGAATCAAAAATAACAGTTACAAGTTAAAAGGCTTTAATGCATGTCATGAATGACTTTATTAAGAAGAGTTTTAATGTAAGGTAACCGTTACTGAAAGTTAATATCGAGTAACAGTTAGAAACTCATTATGTAATTATTGAAATAATTATGTATAATAAAATTTGTTTTCGAGTAGAAGATAACAAAGAAGAGATATATATAAAAAAGTACAAAAGAATAAGTTATACATGAATAAGGATAATAGAAGAAACTATATATGAATAGCTAAAAAAAAAAGTATATAAACAAGTATACGAGAAGAAGGTAAGAAGTTGAAACACTTACACTTAAAGAAAATGTTAAGAAAAAAACCTCTTAACTAACTCCATATATGAGCTATCAAATCAAACTTTTTGAAACATTTTAAGATGAAAGTAATCCATGAACCCTGTTACTTATTTTAGATTACTTTCACTATCATTCATGTGAAATAATTATTCTCTGTAAAATAGCTGTTTTACTTGTATTAATTGTCTTATATGAAATAATGATCCACTTATTTTCGTTATTTTACATGAAGTAGCACTTTATTTATTCTAATTATTTTATACATAATATTATATTATAAAATAATTTTTTAAAAAATATATATTAAGGGTAATGAAGAAAGGATGTTTACGGAACAAAAGCAAAGAAGAGAAAGAGAGAGACAAGTATCTTCAAATCTGCAGCACAAGATGTGGAAGACAAAAAAAATGAAGAATGAAAGAAATACTTAAAAGAAGCTATTTAAAGCCATTAAAGGCAAAAGGCCAAATACTTTTAGAGATGTTTTCTTTGTTCTCTCTTCGTCTCTGGGCAAATCCTTCACTGTTTTGCATTATCCAAAACCTCTCTATTTCCTCTGCTTTCCGGCCTGGAATCCTGCCAGCTATTAAATCCCACCTGAAAAGTTCTCATCGCTAATGTGAACTCTATCTAATATCAACCAATGAAGGCATAGTAATACATTATCCAAAACTAAAATTTCATCTTAGCAATAAAAGACGATGATTAAAGAAGGCAAAAAACAAAAAAAAAGAAGAAGCTATTATACAATTGATTTGAAGTATAAATACTAGTGGAAAGACATTTGGTTATTGTTTAATCAAATAGCCAAGAAAGCAGACTTATTTTCTCTCGGATAGGTGTTTTAATCAAATGGGGCCTTAAATAAATGGTAATTAAACTCTTATATTTCACCGTAAATGGCATGTACTTTGAGAAAAGAGTAGCCTGCAGCGGCAGGGTAACAACATTACTGCTATTTCTTGATCAAAAATAATTACCAAATGCCTTACCTAACAAATATTCAAATCTAGGCACGAACAGTTGATTAAAAATATTGCATTTTAAAGCAAGTTTTTCAAGTCAGCTCACCTTTCTCCAACAAGCCTGTGCATCCTGTAGATTAGATCTTCTTCCTGTTCAGTCACTTTAATAATCTCCCACTCAATACTACTAACCTCTGCCCGAAAACACAAAAAGGACAAATTTAGAAACTTGTATTACACTAGCTAGAAGGAGAAACAAAATCCCATTACAGATGAAACAAAAAATGGGAAGACTGAAAATGGTGGCTGAGAAAAGGAAGAGAAAACTTAAACACTTGACCTTCGCATTCACGAGTGGTGATTTTGGGTTGCTTCCGGCGGCGTAGTCGGTCCATAATCTCTACAGGAATGAAACAAATCAGGTTAATTTCCAAGGGAAGGAAGGTGTGAAATATGGTGGCTCTGTGTATTTCAATGACCAAAAAGAATAAGATGTGTTTGGTATAAATGCAGCAGATATTCCTGTCCAACCAACCTTGAAAGTATGCTGCTTGTTGTTTGTTGACTCGTTGGCTTGTCCCTTGCGGACTTGTAGTTGATAAGAATTGAGAGCAATCAGGGAGGGAGAGAGGTAATGGCAAAGCTGTTAAAACTATTCTCTATTCCATCAAAATTGAAGGCTACTTTTGTAATTTAAATGCTTTCTCTATTTTATGTGGAGACCTGACTTTGTAGGATGCCTGCTCTTTCTCGTCATTCTGATGGCATGGATAAGGGTACTCCTCCTTCAGCAAAAACCACAATTTTCAAGGTTATGACTGGTCATCAAGAAAGCAATGTAGCAAACGATAACAGCCAAGCCTTCTACCTTACCAAAAATTAAAGACACCGTTATAGTAAAGTAATCATTTTTCTATGTATACCATAATTTCAGCTTCAGCCATTAAGGGAATAAAAATGCTTAGATTAAGAACACAATCGGTGTTGACACCAAGGCAAGTAGTCCGTAGTGTTGAGTACGGATCAATGTAATTGAATCTATTTATAACCTTCAAATATTCTTTTAACAACATAATCTAATTAGACTTGATTTTTATGATCTTATGCTGCTATGTTTCAAGAATTTAATATGATGAACTTTACTACAACATTTATTCTACAGTGATATTATAATTGATCATTATCGAACATATAAATCTTATCATTGAGTACTTAAAATAAATAGTGACTTCGTCTTAAACTACTAAATAGAAAGAAAGGGCAAGCGAAGAGAACAAATTTAGAGAAACATAGTTTTCGATTTCACAATAAATTTTACAACGCTTGAAATATGCCTCCTTCGGTAAAGGAAGTTTTCATGTACTAATACTGATCATCTTAGTAAAATAGATTGACATCACCTACGGCTACAGGCTATGGCCAAGCTTTTACTTCAAAATTGAGGTCCTTAATTTCAACTCATTGTGCGAGTGTTTTCTCGCTAACATAGTTTCTACATCCTTCCTACAGTGATAGATACTCTGAATCCCCAAGAAAATAGCATTCAATGTCTCAACACATTTTTACTGTTTCTATCTTATTATTATGGAGAATTTGTGAAATAGAGTACCAAGTACGTGCCAAATTAAGGGAGAAGTAATTACTAAAAGTGTTAAGAAGTGTTTTTCACTTTCCACACAAGGAAAAGATGATACAAGAAGATTAGCATATTCCCATTTTCCGAAGAAGAACAGGCAAAAGGATAGCGTGTGATTTCTGACAAGTTCCACAGAATTGGGCATCCGATCTTCAGAGAGGTGGAAAAGATAAGAGTGGTCCTCCTTGGCCCTTTGAAAGCCTGTACAGGTGTACTGATTCGGCTTCTAACAAGTTCAGATAGTTATAATAATGAATCAAAGATAAATTATTAGCTTTAAATATATCATGTTTGGTTGAGGGAATGGTTTATTCCTAAATAACATATGTTCTTTTGTTTCGTTGCTACATGCTTCAAGGAATAGCCATTCCTCTAAAATGGCTATTCTTCAAAATAAGCTCAAATTAAAGAATAGCTAATACTAATGCCTCTTATGGTATTAACTATTCCTTAGTTAAGAAATAGTCTCAAGAAAATTATAAAGATTAAAATATTTTTTATAAATTTTAAAAATTATATAATATATATTATAAAAAATAATATTTTAAATTTAAAAATGAATTAAAATTATTAATATTTGAATCATAACAACATTTAAATTATAAATAAATATTAATATTTTAAAATATTAATGATTAAATCATATATAAAATATTAATATTTAAATTATAAATTATTAATATTATTATAAAAAGGAAAAAAGTTTAAAATTTTAATTATATATTATACAAAATAACATTTTAATTTTAAAAATTAATTAGAATTATTTATATTTTAATCATAATAAATAAAATATTAATACTTTCAAATGTTAATGATTAAATTATAAATAAAATGCTAATATTTAAAAATATTAATGATTAAATTATAAATAAAATGCTAATATTTAAATAATTAATTATTAATATATTATAAAATATATTTTAAATTTAAAAATTTATTAAAATTATTAATATTTTAATCATAATATTATTTAAATTATAAATAAAATATTAATAATTAAATAATTAATTATTAATATATTAAATAAATTATAAATTATTAATATTTAAAAAATCATATAAAATAAAAATAAATAATTATATATAAAATAAATGATATTTTTATCTTTTTATACTTTATTTTTTTATGTCAAAATTATTTTTACTAACCAAATACTATAACAAATCATAATAATTATTCTTGATTTATTTTGTTCATTATAATAAATTACGTAATAATTATTTTATTTTATTTTTATTTATTTCGTTAACTAAACATATCTTAAATGTTGGATTGAATCAACGGAGTATTTTATGAAGGACATCTATACATGAGATGAAATATTTTTTCATTGGATTTAAACTACATAGAAATATTGAGGAAAAAAATAATTTTGTCTGCGAGCATTCCGAATTCCAACTACAGTGCTTTAATATGTAGTGAGCCTTATCCTTCATTTGTTCTGCGTGTTTAATTAATGATAAGGACTTTTGTCCTACGTACACAATACAGACACATAAATGCACTTATTTAGAGGCAGAGATCCGTCGCTGGCGTTGCAAGTGGATCGGTCACCCGAAAGCGCCAAGTTAAGAAATTTGTCACGTTTCAGTACATTTTCATTACTCCAGCAGTGTTAGGGCCAGGAACACGTTGAAAGAAAGGCAATACCCTCCATAAATAAATATGAAGCCCCATGTTGAGTTTGTTTTGTGGCTCAGGACCAGGAACCATCCATGCTGGACACTCATAATTTTACCATAAGCCATAATCCTTTTAGCTGAAACTATTTCCAGATGGCGGAGATGCATTATTTACACTTTTCTCCAGCGGAGGTTTTTACTTTTGGCACTGGAAAATAGTTGGAATTTGATACGCAGGCAGAACCAAATATTAATTCATAGGTTGGGAATTTTAAGAGGGCAATAATGAATTAATTTTCATTAAATTTTGGCCAAGAAGGAGAAGTGGTCATTGTCACTTTGACAGCAATCAATATTCGAACCGACAAAAATGACTGACCTAAACTTGTGTACTATGATAGCTGATAGAATGGGGCAAAGTCTGCAAACTGTCAAGTGTAGCTTGAAACATTTTCAGGCATAAATGATTTTCATATGTCTGAAACACGGATCAATTGTCCTGTAGGCTTTGTACAATTATTGACTCATAAGTTCGTGCTGTACTGAAAATTATTCTTCATGAATCATAATTTACAGAATATCATTAATAATTTGGTGTGGGAACACAAGAATGAAGAACAAAACAAAAAGGTAAAGTTATCTTGATTCACTCAACCAGTCTCAGTGGTAGGGTAAGAACAAGTCTTAGGGGTTTAACCAGCGTGATTTGGCCTTATTTGGGGTGAGAATTTCAACACAAATCCTACAAAAATAAGTAGCAAGTACTTTCCTTTGCTGGGTCATCCTAGCTGGGCGTATTACTTGTGTCAGGCATCTACTACTTTGATTGCTGAATGTGGAGGAAATTTTTCAAGCGCTGGAGAGAGTACTTCACTGAAAACTGAAGAAAAACTTTCCTTTCAAGATCTAAGTGAGATTGCATTATAATCATTAATACTAATATGAATGAAATGAATGGGATACTAGCTAGTATTTCTTTTCTTTCCAGACAGATACCAAAACTTCTGCAATATTACTGGTCATAGCAGACAAAGTGACAGCAGCAGCACTTTTTTAATCTGTCCCTCTCTTAATTCTTTCAACAGATGATATTGGTAATAGTATTATTTATTTATATATTTAATTATTATAGAAAAGTAATATTTAATTTTCAGTTTTTTGGAGGATTCTTTCCAGTCATTGCCTTCTAGGAATGCATGAAAAATGGATTAGGTTGAGACTATCAAGGTGCGAGTGACATGCTAATCCACTAGCCAGAGACACAATCAAAGCAACATTGTCTTACTTCTTAGTGTACTTAAAGCTTAATATAACATTAATTAATATTTAATCCTCAATGATCAACAAGAGGAAACTGTAACTAAAGCCATATTATCAGGTTAATTTACTAAGTCACAATCATATAATCTTATTTACTAAAAAGAAAAAAAAATCAAATCTTCTAATTAATCAAGTGCCTAGAAGCATTTCTCATGTGGATGCACTCACTAATCTCCATACAATAATTCAGGTTTGTTTTTTTTTTTTTTTTTTTGGAGGGGGGGGTTGGTGGTGGGTGTCTGGGTTTTGGCTTTTGGGCAGCATATCATATCTTATCCTACACCTAACCCCATGAACATTCTTGCATGCACCTAATTTTATCCAATTGAAAGCAGCATATAGCATTATCTATTATTTATAATGCTTTCTCTCAAACATCACACACTATTAAGAATCGATTCTAACTTCAAAATTAAAGAAATAAAAAAAATTAGAAAGAAATTGACCTTTGCTTCACTAATTGCCACGTGATGCCAGGAATAATACGGTAGCTTCTTTGCTATCTATTGTGTTTTGAGCTTTCGTACAACATTAATATATATATATATATATATATATATACATATATTAACCAACAACAACAAAATACCAAACTGGAATTTCTTGTAAAAAAATCACTAGTTGATCATAACCGTGCATGTTGGTTATTATTCAGTGTTTTTACGATTAACAATTAAAGATTTACTATTCTGTTGGATAATTAATTAACCGTTTATTTATTTGTTTAACTATATTCCAGCCTGCATAGTGATTTCTGAAAATTTTACGTAATTAAAGTAAAGCCAGCCAGAGCCATCAGCATGGTGGATTCATACTGTGAACATGATCCGCCATATATATTCGTAGTGTTTGCCCAAAGATTAAGAGGCCAAAGTTTTGATGTAAGTTTTTTTCCTTTTTCGTTTTTCAAAAAAAAAAAGAAATATATATATATATATATATATATATATATATGTAGCAGAGAGGCATTTTGATCGTAATGATACGATGAGAATAAATAAGATCAGCCAAAGAAAGTGGAAACAGACAGTTTTATCAAGGCATGCATATTGAGATATATTCTCTTCCCTAATTTGTAAACAAAGTGGAAAAGAATAATCAAGCACATAAAGAAATAGTTAAATATATGAAATCCATATCCTAATTTCATTTCTATAATTCTATTCTATCCTTCAAGTTTTACAAGGTGAGAAAGAGAGCGAGTCGTGGAACACTTTGGACTTCACATTTTATGAAAGCATAAGGTTACAAAAATATAGGTTTAGATTAATCTGGAGGATGCTGTGTTTTATAATTGATGGTGACCAAAGCATATGTAGTACGTACTTCCAGAAATGACTGAACTTGATGAGTTAATTTATCTTCTTCAATTCTACATGCATTTTGCCAGTTGCAATGGCTAAAGCATCTCTGCAGCAAAGGAATCATCAACTTCAATTGACATCATCCTCGAAATGATTAAATTAAGCCAGTCATTTTTCCCTGGGGAATATATTCTAAGTGCATTTGATCGTAAATCGAGTGAATATTGCGTTCAGGGTCACATGGATCTATTGCAAATCCGGCCCCACCTGATCAACAGCGTAGAATTTTTATTGAATGGTCGAAAATCCATTTCCTCTTTAATTAAAACCTTCTGATTTACTCTTACCTTAATTAAGCAAAAAAAAAAAAAAAACCGAAATCATAATTCATTACTTTGCTGTTTTTTTTTGTTTCATATAATTTATTAAATTATTTACTATTTTAAGTTTTTATTTATAATTATATGATCCTCAATCTATAACGTCTAAATTTGAATAAATATGAATTTAATTTTTTAAATTTTAAAAAAAGATACCATAAAATTATTAGTTCCGTTAGTTATCGAAATATGGAATTTCTATAATCAAAATATGTAGTTGGTTTTGAGACTGTAGGACTTTGGAGGGCCAGAACCCTATATGACAGGATAAAAGCATCAGAACCCAATGTTGGATTGAAGATATATATGAAATTTTAAACGATTGTTAGAAGCAACAAAGAATCAAAATGGAAGATGATGATATCAACACCATAGCAAATGGTCTTCTTCTTCTTCTTCATCACACAAAAAAAAAAATTTATTTAATGGGAGCAAAAAGGATCTCCACTTGCAAATAAGAAACAATTGGACTGGGGCATAAACCTCCCTCAAAGATGCCTTTTCGCATTATCTGATTAATTTCCTTCACGGCAAGATGCTTAAAACCATGAGCCACGTAGTACTGTAAGGGCTCTCGTTCGGAATAAAATTTTCATGTTGGCTTCTTTCAGCGAGCATACCCGCTAATATCATATCAGTAGGAATGATTCCGATTGTAAAAAATGCTTCTCTTGTTCGAAGAACCATTGTAAGGGTGAGAATGGGAATAATGTTAACTTTCTATATTCCTGTTAATGTCTGGACACATATCATTTTAGGGCAAATTTGTTGTAATATGATTGATTTTTATTGGTAGTCATAAGGACAGGTCGATCTCTGTTAGATCTTTCGACTTGTTATTTCAAAAAAAAAAAAAATTATGTTCTGTGAAAAATGCTCCTTGTTTTTTCTATTTATCCTGATTCACTAGGCAAGTTGATGCATGAACTTGAGAGAGTAATCAAAAGAGGAAAGTTGACTGTTTTAGGAAAACTGGAAGCATGACCCTGAGATAATTAGTAGCACTATATATTACATACTACAATCAGTCATCATCAATATAAGCATTATATATCCCAGTTATTGGGAGTAGGCTACACAACAATTATAATTTATAATTTATCAAAGCAGCCACCTGTTTCAGTTCGTATGTGCTCTCTTTTACATATTGCCCCATGAAAACAACACTTGTTTTAATGGCATTCCAACACATTACTGTCAATTCCATATACTCATAATGATGAGAAACCTCTTATAATATATAAGATAGATTTATGAAGTCCATATCATCTTCCAAAATGTAGTACTGCTGAAGTGATTTCAGATTATATATTTTAGTTTTTTTTTTCATTCTGTACGAAATTAAATTCAATGTTTAGTCTAGCTCGAACCGATTCTTTTGCTTTCCTTAATTATTTATTTTCCAGTCAGCATGTACCACATACATAAAGGATTTACAGTAAAAGGCCTAAGAACTAATGCTTGGAAATTTGTATCAAGTTGGGTAATGGAAGTGCTGGTGACAACTTCCACTCACAACAGAGCCAGAACAGCAAATTGTTCCTTTCTGTTTGCCTTTGACCTTGTTATCAAACCTAACAAAAGAATTAGAGTAAACTTTTTTTTTTCATTAAACAAATTGTGACAAAAGCTCCATATTAGAGCAAGCTATTGGCATCCACAAGATTATAAAAGTAGTCCACAAGTTTTTTTAAGACGTAGACAGCACTACCCATGCTGTTCTCAATTTTCTATTATTCCTATGCCTTTTTTTTCCTTAAAGAATTCAATATCTCCCTGTTATTTATATCCCATGAAGGTTGTACAGACCACAGGGCATACTTAATTATATAGTTTGTTCGTTCACACTCTTTTCTCTTGGACCATCCATTATATTTCTCCATCTTAGGGAGTTAGGACCATTTCTTGTCCAGGGCCAAATCATGGGTGAGAGGCTGCGCCTGGCAGTTGGGATCATGGGTATACTTCCTTCACGGTTTCATATTTTCTAATTTTACTCCCTGGATTTATATATATATATATATATATATGTAGCAGAAAATTTAGCTGATATAAAAATATTTACATGGTCTTCTTGCAGGCAATGCATCTTCTTTGTTGCTCTATGCAGCACCCATGTAATGTCGCTATTCCACCATTG
The DNA here is from genome assembly GCF_002168275.2 of Theobroma umbraticum. NCBI lineage: Eukaryota > Viridiplantae > Streptophyta > Magnoliopsida > Malvales > Malvaceae > Theobroma > Theobroma umbraticum. The sequence goes on along the minus strand of NW_018397254.1, from coordinate 6,174,537 downwards.
CATAACTTGTTTTCTATTATTTTATTTCCAGAGAAAGACACAGATGGATGGATTTAGGTATTTTGATCATTCAACTTAAACAAATGTTTGTTCCTTTTGTACTGTGCCAGATTGACATTTTCCAGGGTTATAAGGAAAAGAAGCACTGAGGATTTCTCATGCATTCCTTATATCGGTGCACTGCTAAACTGCCTCCTTTATACTTGGTATGGATTGCCTGTTGTGAGTTACAAGTGGGAAAATTTCCCTGTGGTTACCATCAACGGTTTAGGGATCATATTAGAGTTATCTTTCATCTTCATATATTTTTGGTTTGCTTCAACCAGAGGAAAGGCAAGCTTATTAATCCTGCTTTTATCTTTACATTATCCATGCCTGCAATTATAGCTAGTTTTTCGTAGTGCTGGAGAAATGGAGAAACACCTAGACTCCTTTTCTTCTACAGCATGAGGAAAAATGAGGATTGTGGTCTATATTGTTTCATGCGTGGGTGCATTCTTGAGTGGAAAATTCATGTCTGAAGAAGGTACTAACAATTATATAGGTTGATGAAAGTGCAGATTAAGGTTGGTGTTGTAACGACACCCGTTATCCTAGTATCTTGTATCACTGCAATCATTTCAGCTTTTGTATTCCATGATCATCATCATCGCAAAGCTTTCGTTGGAACTGTTGGGCTGGTGGCCTCTGTGGCAATGTATTGTGCCCCACTTGTGGCTGTGGTAAGGCACAGGAAAGCTCTTCCTTCTCTCCCCTTTCTCCCCTTAAAAAAACAACTCTTGTGTTTTTTGTCTTGTAATTGAATTCTGTTTCTAATTGCAGAAACAAGTAATACTGACAAAGAGTGTTGAATTCATGCCATTCTACTTGTCCCTTTTCTCGTTCCTCGCTAGTGTACTTTGGCTGGCTTACGGACTACTGAGTCATGATCTCCTGCTTGCGGTTTGTGTTCTTGCCATTTAAACTTGGGCTTTGTTTATGACAAAACAATGTGTGAAAAGGCAAAAACTTATGCTTTGTGTTTTTCTAACTGACTATATGAATTACGGCAGTCCCCAAATCTGGTTGGTTGCCCCATAGGCGTCCTGCAACTTGTACTACACTGCAAATATAGAAAAAGAGGCATTATGGAAGAACCAAGCAAATGGGATTTAGAGCAGAATAGTCAGGAGAAACCCAAACAGATGCAGCTCGTGATGAACGAAAATATCAATGAAAAGGAGCTGAAGAATACGGCTTAAGGTATTATCAGAATCCTTTCCCCTGTCCAGGAAGATAGCTATCTATGGAATATATTTCCGAAAGATCAAGATTTTTGCTTACGTTCAAGTAGTCCGAACATCGTATTCATACTTGTACGTCTAAGTAGTTAGAATTTGATGAACGATCATAGTTTGTGCCATGAAATGGTATTGACACGTTTTCTCATCTGTGACAGGGGAAGCAACAAAAATTATCCTTTGAAGTAGCAGTATCAGCATCTTAAGTTGTCAAAAAGGGGGCTTTGGTTGTGGGATAGTTGTCGCATATCGATATCATTAAAAGAATAAAAGAATTTTATTACGCTGTCTTGCATCTCAATTTCTTGCAAAGTGCGATCCAAACAAGCAAAATGCACCGATAAAGAAAGGATTGCATAATTAATTACTCCAACCTCTTAACCAAAGCTATGGCTATGATGGAATGTGAAAACTACTGGACTTAACATCATAACAAATCCTGACTAAGCTACAGATGAACCTACGCATGGAAAAAGAAAAGACCAATACAATAGCCAAATACCAAGGAAAACAGTATGGATTCCTCCTGAGACGCTTCATTGATGCTTGCATTCATGTTTCCGAATTGCCAGCAGGTTTGATCAGTTCATGGTAACTGCTGTTAATCACCATTCTGTGCCAACAGCAACTAAGAAACCTTTGTTGCGGTTGTCAATAAAACACTTTTTGACTTTTTTGTGTTTGGTATTTACTGACAGAAAGTAGAAAAGGCCGCACACTTTTTTGTGTCAGATTACAGGAGTTGGCGTATTGTGAAATAGAACAGGACAGCCCAAAAACAGAGACCTGCTCTTACATCTTGACACAAAAAGTCGACACTTTGGGTACCGATCACAAAAGCAACACTGAACATCTGTTATCATGCTAATCATTATTATCAGACATCAAACAGAAAAATTGAACCATAATTGTTCCGTATAAAGCGTACTATGACAAAGAATATGCCCCTAGAACTCATTCTACATTGACAAAAGGCAAATGCCATTGACAAAATATGCTTAACAAATAACAGCCATGCAAGCCAAACCAATTAAAATACAAGTCAAATATGTTGCCAAGGTATACAAGCCACTAAGTTTGAAGAATAAAAGCATTATGCTCCAGTGATTGACACATAATTTTTCTCTTCAGAGAAGAAAATGTGCAAAAAATACTAGAGAGAAGGTGTTGGCATGAAAAAATACAGCAAACCTCATTTCCATACTTCCTTTTCTTCCTTACTCTCGTGAGCAACAATTGCTCCTGGATTTCCGTTACTTGTTTCCTAAGGGAGAGTGGTTTGGAAGGGGCTTTGGGAGCCTCTTTTTATTGCTTACTTTGAATATTACCTAACATCATTGGATTCCATGTCATAGGGTTTCTTGCCCTGAATTCACCTCAGCCAGTCTACCAAAATCAGTTCTTCATCTTCCATCCCACCCATGGATATGCACATAAGCCGTCCAAAAAGCCAGTCTGAAGCATTTAAACAGGGATTTGTTATTCCATCATAGTACTCTCTTGGCATCATCGATAGCTTCATAAATCACAATTACAATGAAAAATACAACGAATGCGCTTCCTCCAATCTCAAACTCCCCGCACCTGGATTTAACAACAAGCCCAAACGAAGCTGTTATGATTTCCATTTTCCCGAGAAAATACATCTCAATAAGAAATAGAAACAGAGAGGAAGAGAAAGTAGTTGAAAGTTGAAACGCACCGTTTCCCTTCCACGATTCAGTGATCCTTTCATTCTTTAGATATTGTTCAACTCGAAGACTAAACGAATTATTCCTCCGCTTTCCTCTTTACCCCAAGGACTGCCGCGTGTTATAGAAAGGAAGCTTCATGCATGAAGACACGTACCTACTCAGCCACTTCTCTCTCGTACTCTCAGACCACTTCTTTATTTCTCAATTTACCCCTTCAAACACAAAAATAATCAAGAACAAGAAGCAGAAAATATTGCATTAAAAAAGAAAGTTATACGTAGAAAATCTCTATTTTTCTCAAAAGAATTTTCCTTTTTTTAAAAAAAAAAAAAAACTTTAATTGTTGTATCGGGAATTTAATATCCATAACAATCATGGTGAAGCTAGCCTCGGCAAGAGAGAGTCGAACGTACGGGCGACGGCTGTCTCGGAGTAGGGCCGAGTACATAAACGCAGGGCTGTATTTGTTTGCCACAGTTGTGTTGATTTGTGGTTTTGCAGCTGAGTTCTCATGGGAACCCCGATCGGGTCTTGTTCTAATGCTTATAGCACTGGCTCTTATTATTTTTGTTAACCTTCATGATCTTTTGGCACATCTTGCGGGCATTGACTATAGGTTTCCTTTAATGGAGTTCGACACGCAGCTTGCTCTTGTGGAGTTCGCTGTTCCGGTGGTTCAAGTGTTAGGTTCACTCCTTTTCTTTGTAGGAATTCTTTTTTCCTTTATTCAGGTAGCGTTTTTTGTACCTTTAGCCCTGGAATCCCTCAAAAGTTCATTTGTAGGCAATTTGTTCTCATTAGTACATTGCTGCTTGCTAATGAACTTTTTTTTGCTGGGTTAATTGCAGGCTGAGAAAGGGTATAGTTATTTTAAATTGGAAAAGCATGCTTTGGGTTTGCTCATTGCTGGCCCTGTTTTTTGGGTTCTTGGCTCCATCCACAACTCGTGTCAAATCTATGAGAGAGCAGATGGGCATGTCCAAATCTTGCAACAGAGTGTCCACATTCCGTTTTTAATTGGGAGTGTGTTGTTCATGGTGGGATCTATTCTCAACAGCCACGAGCAAGCTGGAATTAGTCATCATGGTTTAGAGTTACTGGTAAGTTGTGAAAGATAGAGTATATAAGTATAATAGAGCAGCACCCGAGCATTTCATTGCTTGTTGCATTATCTTCAGTATTCGAATCCCTCCTCGTCCAATTATAAATATATATATATATATATATATATATATATATATAACAGAGCAATTAAGTCTCTGTCATTAGTACATCCAGATTCTTTCTCAACTTGTATAATTGTTGAATTGATTTTGCTTTACCCACCACAGTACGTGGATTCAATTTTGAAGCAATTATGATAGCATAAACTTGCTTTACATATGCAGGGCAGAACTTGGGTGTGGTTAGGCATTTGTGGCAGCCTGATGTTTTTCATCGGGGGATTGACAAACGTGGTGAAGGTGTTCAAGATGCAGCAAATCAACAGGCTAAGGCTCGAGAAATTGCGCGGAGGAGCACAGGATAGGCTGATTCAAGGCAGGGAACGGCACGTCCCTCTGATTATAGAGGAGCCAAGGAGAAAAATGCAAGTTGAAGACGTAAATGGACCTGCTGCTGCTGCTGCTGCTTCCACTCCTTACAAGGATGTGCTTCTTGGTCGTTGAGTATTAGTAATTGAGAATGATCACATTTCATCTTTGAATTCAGCTCTTTCACCCTTTGCTAAATATTCTTGTAGACATCATTGCAAATCTCGTCTCTTCCCCTTATACTAATCTATAGTTTTTCAGTAACCCGCAAAATCAACAACTTCAACTACATATTCGATAATCTCGTCTCTTCCCCTCGTGCTTATATACTAGATATTTACTTACTATAATACATACTTATTTAGTCTTTTTGGTGTATTTAGTAATTTAATATTCTCAAAATATATTATACACAAAGTTATTGAAACTTTAGATAATTTTTTAATTTTTCAGTAACATTGATATCCTGAATCAATAAAATCAAAGGTACTTTTTAGCATGCATTTTATGTATATTTCCAGCAACTTATGTTCGTATACTTCTTTAGAATTTTGAGTAATTTCAATTTCTTAAGTCAATAACTTTAAAGTAAATAATGATTTTTTAAATATTTATTTATTAATATTTAGTAACCTTACAAATACTTTCTTAATATCCTTCTATATATTGATTTTTAATAATTTACAAATAATTTCTCAATAATTTGCTTTGTACTTTTAACAATCTAAAGTTATTGAAATGTTAAATACTAAAACTACTTTTTCTATAATATTTTTTGGATTTTTAGTAAATTACAAAAATATTTCATTAGAAACTTGTGTAATTTCACTAATCAGAAGTTACTAAAATATTAAATATTAAAAACACATTTTCGGCTTTCTTGTTAAGTAGTTGTCAATAACACGAGAACTTATTGATGTATCATATCTAAAATATTTTAACAGTAAGTTTTTATATAATTTCAATAAAAATAAAACCTCTTCAATAACTTTTCAATTTCTATATAACATAAAGTTATTGAGATATTAGATATTAAAATTACTTTTTCAATAGTTTTGTATAAATTTTCAGCAACTTATCAAATATTTTCTTATTAACCTATTATGTAGTTTCAATACCTTGAAATTTTTAATAACTTTTTATGGACTTTCAAGAATTTTTATGTTAGAATAAAAGAAAATTTTGTATAACATAAAACTGTATAAATTATAAAAAAATCTAATGTATATTATATATATATATATGAAGTACTAAAACACTTTCTCAATAGTATTTGTGGACTGGTAACTTTTAAATATTTTCTCAATAACTTTTTATCTAGTTTCAATAACTTGAAGTTACTAAAATATTACATACTAAAATACTCAAATTACATATACTTGATTAACTTTTCTAGCAACATCAATATGCTAAATGAGAAAACTTAACATGTATAATTATTTTTTATAAGAGTTGCCTACTATTTTTTTATGGGTTCTTTTTTGTTTCCCTTCTTTTTTAGTGAAGGGAAAACTCCTCATGGCTTTAATTCCATTAAAAAAAATAACAAATTTACATTTGTATGGTTATAGACAAAAACATATGATTGGTTTTCATGTAATTTTGAGATTCTGAAAATGCAAATTTTAAAATAAAAAAAGAGAAAAAAAATTCTTAGTAGTATATTAATAGCCACATTCTTTCCTGTAATAAAGAAAAGTCTGAGTTCATTTTCCCTTTCCAAATCCAATTATTACATATAAATGGATTAGTTAGTCACTAATAGTTCTTTTCTTACTTTTCCTTTTGGCCAAGGTTGAATCAGATGCTTGAAATTAGTTTTTTTTTTTGCTATTATTTTTTTTATTTGCTTTCTTTTAGAATTATTAATAAATGAAAGTAACTATAAATGAATAATTAAATGTACACTTATTTAAATATGATATAAGTATTTAACCTGAAAATAAAAATAAGAATAAAATAAAAATTTAAAATATTTTTTATATAAAAATGTTACTTATCTTTGTATTCAAAATAAAAAAAAAAACCTTTCCAATTAACTAAAATATCAGTTTCTTTGAGATGTTTCTATATTCTACGACATCACTGGCACCATCAGACGTCAGCAACCAAAGTACGCGGCCTCAGCTAAAGTACGCGGCCTCAGCTAAAGTACGCCAATCTGCATTTGCTGGAAAAGTCAAAATCCAACCCAATCCCCTTTTTTCTGTTCCATACTAACATCCACAAGGTGCTCAATACACCCATCCGGCGCCAAAACAAAAACCACGATAAGAAGTAGAATAAAAAAACAAAAACGAATCCACGATACGTTTCTCTCTCCCAGCCTTCTGAAACCCTAATTTAACAAATATCACGAAATTCCGATTTTTTATCTATACAATTTCTTCAGATTTTGTTCGACTCCTTTAATTTCCCTGATTCCCATCAATCTATATATATATATATATATATATATATATATATCTCGATTGATATTAAAACTTTATTTTTTATTTAATTTTGGGCATTTAGGGTTTTGAATCCCAGTTTTTTGGCGAAGACTTTTACAGGGGTTGGTTGCTGAACGGAATGGCCTCCGTATCAAGTCAGCCGCAGTTCCGATACACTCAACCCCCGTCTAAGGTGCTGCATTTGAGAAACTTGCCCTGGGAGTGTACGGAGGAAGAGTTGATCGAGCTCGGGAAGCCATTTGGTAAGGTCGTTAACACCAAGTGCAATGTTGGAGCCAATCGTAATCAGGCTTTCATTGAATTTGTAAGTTTAATCAGAATTTTTTTTCCTTTTTTTTTTCGAATTTCGTCCTATTACTTCAATAATGTTAGTAATTGTATTTTTTTTTATCGTTTTTTAGGCTGATTTGAATCAGGCCATTGCTATGATATCATATTACGCTTCATCTTCAGAGCCTGCTCAAGTAAGGGGCAAAACGGTCTACCTACAATATTCTAATCGGCAAGAGATTGTAAACAACAAAACGACTGCGGATGTTGCCGGAAATGTTCTGTTGGTAACAATTGAAGGTCAAGATGCGCGGCTTGTTTCCATTGATGTTCTGCATTTGGTGAGGAAGAGCTTGATCTTTTTGTGTTTTTGCTTTAGAGGGTGTGAAGTTACAATTTTGTAGGTTGTTGTTTGACATGAGTTTCTGTAATCACTAGGTTATGTAATTTTTGTCATGCTCTTACGGAAAAAAGCTTTTTGTGTTTTGACATGAATGTGAATGGATTAGCAGGATCATGTCAAGGGAAATATCTCCAATGGCAGCTTAGTGCATCGGGAGAAAGAGCACACGTGTGTTTGTCTCCTTTCTCCTTTCCTTAACACTGCCTCTTTCTTCCCTACTCTTCCTTACTTACCTCCTATTCCTACCATTTAGGATGATTTTTTTTTTTTCATTTCTTCTTTCATGTGCATCCATCTCCCTTGGACTTTTAGATGCATTCTGTCACTATGTTTTCGCTTGTGCTGCTGCTGCTGGCAATGTAGTTTTTATGAAGTTTGTGCTCCATTTAAAACTTTGTGCATAGCCTGTGTATTATATATTTGTGCGTTAAAATAGATGCTAGCTTTGCTGAGTGTCAAAATTTCCACTCCTCACTGGACGTGAGCAGGGTAGTCCAGTCGAGTGCCTCAGTTTGTCTTGGCAATCAGGTGAAGTAATGTACCAAACAAGTGTCTTAGATCCCTGATAAACTTTAAGGGAGGTGCTTGCTTTGGTGGATATCAACCATCTCAGTAGAGCAAAAGGTGCTTAAGATAAGCGCCTTCCTAAATTGGCAGTACATTGTAAAGTTTGCATAGATAGCCTCTGATTTGGCAGCCAATCATCCAGTTAGTCAGCACTGCTTTTTGTTCACTGATGTCATTTATTCGCTGAATGAATGAATGAATGACTATCATCGTTAATAGCATGTGAAGATTGAAAGATCCTTCTGCTCCTTTGTGCTCATGCGAACATACTTATGCCATTTTGGAATAAAACATGATTTGTAATTATTAATATAGTCCCTAAATCATGTAGGAATAATATGAGGCAGATTGTTTTTACAGTCTAAGTGGTTTTTTTTCCCCTTAAAGTCTGTATAACTATCTCTGCTTTTGAACAATAAATTAATTATTTGCATAGATATTATTGTACTAAAGAACAGTGGTTATTTTTCTTAGGGAACTATATAATCTACAAAGTATAATCTTCGTTAGTGCCAGATGTTGAAAATGTACTTACTCTGTAACTTTATCGTGTAGAGACACAGATTTACTTAGATGTATGTATTAACATGTTTTACAATTAGGTACCTATCCTTAGTCCTCAGTGAGCGCTTCTTTGTGCCTGGCACCTTGACTGATCCTGGGCCCTGTGCTTATTGCAACTTTTGCATTTGATACCTTGAGTATGAGCTTTATCATTTTAATTGCTAGAGCAATTAGTATCTGTCCCTGCGTCTGCAGTTTGCTTCAATTTGTTTGTGAAGCATGTGGAGCTTTAGCTTTTATCCTTAGAAAAGAATAGTGATTGAATAGATTTTTGACATTGAATTAAGAGAGTTATTTATTCCATGACAACTTGAATAAAATGAAATTTGAGCAGGCCTCAAGTGTAGCTTCATTTTATTTGTAGCACTACCTGGTCGGTTCTTTCATCTCTTGTAGCATTTAGTAACCTGGTGCAGTCATTATTTTGTGTGTACTATTCTTGTTAACCGACCGCCTTGGAAAATCTGAAATACTTAACCTATCACTTCAATTGTCAAGCTGTATTCTGTTAATAAGTTTTATTGCTTCTGTCTCTATGAGGATGGCCTGGATATGTTGGACTTATCTTCATTCCTTATTTTCCTGGAAAATATGTTGAAGGGAATTACAGATTGGAATTGCTTTTAAGAGTTCTTTACTTGATTTTTTTCAGTTCATCTTGCTAAAGTTGTTAATAATGCAGGTATTTTCAGCTTTTGGATTTGTGCATAAAATTACTACCTTTGAGAAGACAGCTGGATTCCAGGTATATGAATTAGATCTCCTTCTTTCAGTTTTGGTTGGTTTGCTGCAGCCTTCGAAAATAAGCTCATTCTATACCCTGCATTTTCTGTAGGCATTGGTGCAGTTTTCAGATGCAGAAACAGCCACGTCTGCAAAAAATGCCTTGGATGGACGAATCATCCCTAGGTGACAGTTGTATTAATTGTTAGACACGGTATTTAGTCCAACTATTATGGACCATATAGCTGTAGACGTGGTGCACTTGCACTGAGCACATACGTCTATTGGGCTTTTAAACTTTGGATGGACTGTTTCTGTTAAGTCTTGCAACATCCTACTTATTTGCATTTTTTTAGTCCTTGATAAAGTAAATAGACAACTCACTGAGTTAGAATTAAAGTCTTATTTCTATAAGATTTGTGTCCTCCATAGGCAAAGCTTTTCATCTCACAGCTTTTGTTCTTTTGTGACTATCAGTTTTCTTGCGCAATGATCTTCTGACTTTGTCCTGGGTTTTCAGGTATCTGCTTTCTGAAAATATAGCTCCTTGTACGCTTAGGATCACATATTCTGCTCACACTGATTTGAGTGTGAAATTTCAGAGCCACCGAAGCAGGTACTCCTGATGTCTCTCTTCGTTTCTGATTATTGATCATATGTATCAAATTCAAGTGCATAATTGGCTCTGGCATTGCTTATGAGCCTATGATTTTCATGGAAGTTAGTATTTGTTTGCATATCTGAACTTTTCATCCATCCCTTTGTTGATTTACCATTTACTGTACTGCTGCTCATCTTTCTGCTAGTTATCTCTGTTTCTGTTGAATACTAATAAATTATATGAACTGTTTCTCCTTTTTCTTTTGTTTTCAGGGACTATACCAATCCCTATCTTCCTGTTGCTCCTTCAGCTATAGATGGAAGTGGCCAGGTAAAGAACATGCTATTCCCAATTGAAAGTCTTAACAGCAGTTAGAATTTTATATAGTTTCTCTGTGAATTTATTTACTGTGTACAGTTTTCTAGAGTACAAAGCCTTAGTTTTAGCCCAAGGTACTTCTCATAAATTTATTAAAATGTTTATATGTGATCTTTTCTCATGCAAGGTGTCACATGCAACAAGATTCAACTCTTGTGAACCTGTATTTCTACTAAGAAATGAATAATGTTGCTGCATCACTATGCTGGACTCTGTAGTGATTGTTTAGTGTTTTGCTTGTTTATTAATTAGATTCATTTTTCATCATTGCAGTTCAGTTTGGGTCTTGATGGGAAAAAACTAGAACCTGAGAGTAACGTTTTACTTGCATCTATCGAGAACATGCAGTATGCTGTTACCTTGGATGTGCTACACATGGTATTTACCAGTAACAAAGCACCTTTTATTTGATAGTCTAGTACCTCAACTCTCATGCTGGTTATTTATCAATTTTTTTGTCCCGTATGTTTAGGTGTTCTCTGCTTTTGGCCCTGTTCAAAAGATTGCCATGTTTGATAAGAATGGTGGAGTGCAGGCTCTAATTCAGTACCCAGGTAATGTTCAAACATGTTTATTTATTTATTTTTAAATTAGGCCTCAAAATCTGCTAGTCCTTTTATCGAGATGGCCCTATATTCACCTTTGAGAATTTCTGCCTATGGAGAAATATGTTATTTCTAAATTGAGCCTGCTTATTGAAGGAAATTCATCCTTGCTCATGGCCTTATCCATTATTCTTTTTATATTAAAAGCAAGAACATAGGAAAGAGATCGGACACCCAATTCCTTTTGTTCCTTATATTTAAGTCTCAATGGTTCTATGCTTTGCAGATGTTCAGACAGCTGTTGTTGCCAAGGAGGCCTTGGAAGGTCACTGCATATATGATGGAGGGTTTTGCAAGCTTCATATCTCATATTCACGCCACACTGATCTCAGTATAAAGGTATTTGGACAATACCATTTACTGATTGTAATTGTAGTTTACATGGTTTGTTTTGATTGGAATAGTTTATTGTTATTCATGTGTTCATTCATTCCAACATAACACGTACAAATTTAAGAGGAAGAGACGTAATTTTTTCTGAAGCTGTAGCTTGGTGGCAAAATGGTGGCCTCACATTTTCTTGTCAGTTTTTCATGAAATTTAGTAATGGGAAGGGAAGAGGGAGGGGGACGGGAGAGTTGTTTAAGTGTTTTGGCTGTGTAGTACTCTTCAGAATTCTGCTATTATGCGTTAATATCAATTGAAATAAATTGCTGATTTTGTTTGTGTTAAAGATTGCAACTTACATTTGAAGAGAATAAAGCCTGGTCTAATATGGTTGGTCTGTTCGTTACAGGTCAACAATGATAGGAGCAGAGATTATACAATCCCAAACCCTGCCATGGTTAACCCACAACCTTCGATTTTGGGACAACAGCCAGTTCAAACAGTGGGGGCTACAGCTGCTCATCAGTACAATGGGACTCAATATGCTCCTCCCCACCCTCAACCTTCAGCTGGATGGGCCTCAGGTGTTCCAGCAGTGCCGCAATCCGCAGCAGGACAGATGACTAGTCATCCTTACATGCCACCAGCCTCAATGCCTCAAATGACTCCTGCCGGAATGATGCAAATGCCAGCCCATAGTGGCGTACCACCAGCTGGGGCAGTGCCTCCTTACAGACCCAATCCGATGTAATAGCATCTTTCTACAATATATAAAAACCGAGTTGCGGTTGCCTCATAGCTGCCGCATGCTGGTTGCTACCAGCATTAGTTGTTTTTTTTCTGTTCTGTTTAAAAATTTGAATTGGGGAACATGGTGAGCAGTGTTAGAGGACATTTTTTGTATTTGTTGGAATTTCGAGAAGGGGTGCTGGAAGGGAAGAGAGGGGCGAGGTTAGGAGATAGGTTGGGGAGATATTGTTTGAATGTTTAACCAAAGATATTGTGCAGCTAAAAAAAGGAACCCAAAAGAAAAAAAAAAGGGCGTGTTGTGGTATTTGAGTTGAGCTTTTAATCATTATTGATAATTTAAGGTAAAATTTTTTATTGTTCTTGATGGTTTAAGAAATATGTTTGCAATTTTTTATGTTAGGTTTTATTATAATTTATCTTAAATATTTTAAATTAAATAGTTTTATTATAAATGACTATTTCATGAAACAACTGATTGTTTAACAGAAGCATTAATATTTGAGGTGGTTTTATTTTTATGCATTTTTTTTCTAATGCAAATTGGTAACAGTCATCAAAACCAATCCTAACGTATTATGTGAGTCAATAGTTTAATTATTGGATCAACAAATTATTTATTTAAATTTACAAAATTTAAGAATATATACAAACATAAGGCATGCCTTGATGATTATAAATTTTTTATATGAAAATTGAATAATTTTATTAAGGAATTTAAGCGGTTTTAATTAAATGTAAGATTTTGAATACCGACATACTTATATAATAATTGATATTCTAAATATGTATGAAAATAAGCTGATTTTATTTTTTTTATTTGATATATGATGTTAGTGTATCAAAAGAAAAAAGCTAAAGACCTTCTAATTTCAGAATTTTGCTTATAAATAATAATAACAAAATGCAAAATTCTATTTCTTACATCTAAAAAATAAAAAATCCTTGTGAATTAAACTCCAAAATGACCTAATTTCATGTTGGATATATAGGGATGTCTTATAAGCTTTCTATCCCCACATTACATAGTTATAAAAAATGTTAGTGTTTTATATAAACAAACTCATTATAAACTTTTTGAAAGCTAAAAAAAAAAAACTGGTCTTGCGCACTCATAATATTAGATTAAGTCTTGAGAAAATACGTATAAATGATATTTTTGTACCTTGGTAATTATATATTTTCAACTTTTTCACTTTACAAAATTGGTGGTTATGTGTTTTCAGCTTTTACACTTTAATGGAATTGGTTTTTGATTTTGACAATTAAAACATTTTTAATATATTTTTCTTTTTAAATCTAATTTTAAACTATTATAATACAGAATCAAACTTACCTCATGAAATTTTCAATTTTTTCACTTTACAGAATTGGTATTTGATTTTGGCAATTAAGAGATTTTAAATATATTTTGCCGTTCTCTTCTTTTTAAATCTAATTTTTAAATTGTTATAGAATCAAATTCACTTTATGAAATTGATGATTTTGGTAATTATTTTAAATATATTATGTCATTATTTCTTTTTAAATCTAATTTTTGAATTATTACAAAATCAAATTTTATTATGAAATTATTCCTTGATTTTGACAATTATGAGATTTTAAATGTATTTTTCCCTTATCTTCTTTTTAAATTATTATGGAATCAAATTCACCTTATGAAATTGGTCTGTGATTTTGACAATTAAGATATTTTAAATATATTCTATCATTATCTTCTTTTTAAATTTAATTTTTAAACGATTACAAAATCAAATTTTAGACTTGATTCAGTTGGATTTTTTCTTTCTTTAATTTTCTGCTGCTCTTGTATCTCTAATAGTTTGTGCAAACCATTAGCGTTTTCACCTTATGAAATTGGCATTTGTTTTGGCAATCAAGATATTTTAAATATATTCTGCCATTATCTTCTTTTTAAATTTAATTTTTAAACTTACAAAATCAAATTTTAAAAGTTTATTTCTTTATTTTTGGTTGATTTTGTTGGGTTATTTCTTTTTGTAATTTTCTGCTGCTTCTGTATATATGATAGTTTGTATAAACTATTCAAAAAAAATCTATTGAATCCTAAGGATAACTACTTTAATCATTTTTCATCGAGTTTCATACTTTGAAATGGTAAAAATTATCCTTAAGGATAATGTATCACACCTTATATTTGTTTGATTAGTTTATCAACTTCAATTTCAACAACAATCTTAAGGGTAATATCAATTTTCACATAGATAATATTGCAGCCGCTATCATTGCTTCCACCACTGTTGCTAATGGTTTTACCCGACAACCATCGCCACTATTGTAAATTCTACCAATACATCCACCACTTTTGCTGCCTTGTCCATTCTAACCATGTCTCGATGTCATATGCAAAATTGTTTCCTCACATATCCAAAATTGAGATGTTTGATGGTAATAATTTCAAAAGTTGACAAGAAAAGATCTTTTCCATCATAGGCAATGTCAACATGTTGGAACAATGAACAAATGCAAATAAGGTATGTAGACATATAATTACTAGCATGCTTTCTAATAAGCTCTTTGATGTTTATAACCCTTACAAAGAAGCAAAGCATGGGATTCGATGGTTGCCAAATATATTGCTGAAAATGTTGGGAAATAAAAGTTTGTGATTGAAAACTTCTATTATTAGGAGATTACAGATGACAAGGATATTAAGAGTCAGATAAATGAATATCACAAGTTGGTGGATGACTTGAAGGTAGAAAATATCAACTTGCAAAAAGAATTCGTTGTTGGGTTACTAATTGAGAAGTTGCTAGAATTCTGAAATAACTACAAGCAACAACTGAAGCACAACCAAAAGCAATTGTCACTTGCAGACTTGATTGTGCACATCATCATTGAATACATAACCCGGAAGGAAATTAAAGCTTTTAAAGCTAAAAAGATTGCAATCAAAGTCAATTTGGTGTAAGACAAAATCTAGCATCATCAACAAAGGTACAGTAATAAAAACCTTAATTATAAACCCAAAGCTACTTATCCCACCATCAAAAGAAGGGTACTTGTTTTATTTATGAGAAGCTAGGGCATGATGCATCATAGTGCAAGAAGAGAGTAATGGGAAATGATAAACCTACTAATCGAACAGTCAATTTGGTTAAAGTATATGAATTTAATGGCATAATTACTACAGTCATTTCTCAAGCTAATATGATGGCCACTGTGAAAGAATGGGTGGTAGACTTAGGTGCTATCAAGTGTATTTATGCAAACAAAAATACCTTTACCTCCTATAATCCAGTAAAGGAAGGAAAAGAGATAATAAATCTTAATGATTCTTGAACTGATCAAATTCTTGGTAAAGGAAAAATCTTTCTCAAGCTCACATCTAGCTAGACCCTAGCTCTGAATGATGTTTTGCATGTTCTTAATATAAAGGCAAACCTAGTTTCTG
The DNA here is from genome assembly GCF_002168275.2 of Theobroma umbraticum. Classification (NCBI taxonomy): domain Eukaryota; kingdom Viridiplantae; phylum Streptophyta; class Magnoliopsida; order Malvales; family Malvaceae; genus Theobroma; species Theobroma umbraticum. Next base: position 6,158,975 of record NW_018397254.1, on the reverse strand, counting down.
TGACTTTATTGGGTAAAGTTAGAGTGAAAGTTTCTTTAAAATCTAACAAGATTATAATGACAAAGAATAATGTCTTTGTGGATAATGGATATTGTAATCAAAGACTTTTAGTACTCAACATTTTAAATATCTTGAATGAAAATGCTAGTTCTTCTATTTACTTGATTGACCTTATTGATCCATGGCATAGCAAATTAGGCCATTTTAGCATTCCTTATCTAAAAAAAGGCAATCATTAGGTTTAATTTTTTATATTAAAATGGCATGTTTTAATAAATGTTAAGTTTAATTTACACTGAAATGAAATTTAGTAAATGTTAAGTTTAATTTAGTAAATGTGTAATATATGCTAAAACAAAATTGATTAAGAAAATTTGTGTTTTAGTAAATAGAGAATTTGAATTGTTAAGTTTAATTTATACTGATTTGGGAGATTTGAAATAAATTATAACTAAAGATGATAAGCAATATTATGCTACTTTTATTGATAATTACTCTAGATTTACTAAAGTTTATTTTCTTAGGTATAAAGATAAAGCTTTTGACATGTTTCTTAAGTATAAAGCTGAGATAGAAAATTAATTGAATAAAAAGATAAAAAGAATTATATCAAATAAATGTAGTGAATATTTACTGATTAAAGATATTTGTGAAAGTCATGAAAATACTTTTCCATATTCCCCTCAATAAAATGGTTTAGTTGAAAAAAAAATCGAACATTAAAAGAAATGATGAATTCTATGCTTATTAGTTCTAATGCATATGGAAATTTGTGGGATGAAAGCTTGTTATTTATGTGTCATATTCAAAATAGAATTCTTTATAAGAAAATTGGCAAGACACTTTATGAATTGTGAAAAGATTATTCTCCTAATTTAAAATATTTGAAAGTGTAGGATGTCTTACTAAAGTTATGCTTTCGGATTTTAAGAAAAAAAATTAGCTCTAAAATATTTGATTGTATGCTTATTGGTTATATTAAATATAGCGTTGTATATAGATTTCTTGTATTAAAAAATAATATTTTTTATTGCGACACTATTGTTGAAACAAAAAATGATGAATTTTTTGAACAAAATTTTTCATTAAGAACTAATACAATTTCTTATGCACCTTTTAGTAAAAATGATTTTAAAATACCAAATAATGATTTGAGAAGGAGTAAAAGACCAAGGAAAGAAATTTTTTTTGGTAATGATTTTTAGACTTTTCTTGTAGATAATTATCATTTAATTTATGCTTATGTAATTTCTTCTAAAAAAAGTCATTTTGGAAAAAAGCTTTAAACATATGAGATTCACTTTATTTTATAAAATCAAACCTGAAAATTAATTGATTTACCACTTGGAGTTAAACCAATTGGTTATAATAGATTTTTAAAAGAAAATTTAATCTTGGTGATTTTATTAATAAATATAAAGCTAGGTTATTTGTTAAGGATTTTACTCAAAAATAAAATATTAATAATTTTTATACTTTTGCTCCAATAACAAAAATTTTATCTATTTCTGTTTTAATTGCCTTGGTTTCTATTTATAAACTTGTTGTTTACCAAATGAATGTTAAAACATCTTTTTGAAATGCTAATTTAGAGAAAAAAATTTATATGGTACAACCTGAGGGATGTATTTTTCTTAGTTAAGAAAATAAAGTTTGTAAATTGATTGAATTTATATTTGGCATAAAATAAGCACTAAATTAATGGCATGAGAAATTTGATCAAATTTTTATTAGTAATAGATTTTCTACTTTTGGAGTTAATAAATATGTCTACATAAAAACTATTGATAGTGAATGTATGATTACAAGCTTATATGTTGATGATATATTTATTTTTGATACATGCATTGATGTTGTCAATAAAGTAAAATGTTTTTGAACTTATAAATTTGATATGAAAGATTTGAGAGAAACCAATGTTATTTTAAGTGTTAAAATCATAAGATGTGATAGTGACATAATGCTAACACAAGAGCATTATATTGAGAAGTTACTTAAGAAGTTTGGACATTTTAATGTCACACACATGTTAGTACTTCTTATGATGCTAATGCTTAATTAAAGAAAAATAAAGATGATAGTGTGACCTAGTTTGAGTACGCTTAGCCTATTAAGAATATGATGTATTTGATGAATTATATTTAACATGATATAACTTATGTTATATGTAGATTGAGTATATATATATAAAATCTTAATCAAGATTATTGGACTATCTTGAGTAGAGCAATGAAATATTTGAAAGGTACTATAAACTATGGTATTTTATATAATGGATTTCCTATTGTATTAAAATGATACAATGATGCTAACTGAATCTCAGATTTAGATGAGATAAAAATCTATAACTGGATATGTATTCACCCTTAATGGAGGTACTGTAACTTGAAAATGAGTTAAACAGATAATAATTGCTTAATCTACAATAAAATCAGAATTTATAATTTTAGAGTTGACTAGTAATGAGGCTGAGTAGTTAAGAAACTTCTTAATAGATATTTTGTTAGAAATGAAATTAACACTTTTTGTGTTTATGCATTGTAATTGTTAAGCAGTAATAGCCATTACAAAGTATAAAACTTTCAATGGTAAAAATAGACACATTTGTTTAAGACATGATATGATAAAGTAACAACTTAAAGATGGAATTATGACTGTTAATTTTGTAAAGTCAAAATTGAATTTGGCTAATCCTCTAACTAAGACTTTAGAAAAAAAAAATTAATTAATGCTACGTTGTAGGGAATGGGATTTAAGCTAATTGAGAAAAATCAACAATAATGGCAACCCAATCTATGTGAGTGGCGATTCTATGAATTAAGTTATATAGGTAATAATAAGTTATTTGTTGATAAATTAATAAACTATTAGGATTATTATCCCTCTTATGTCGTGTAAATAGTGTAAGAGTGTAATGAAAAAGAGTTTAAGCTAAACTCTTAATTAATTCCATATTCCTTGTAGGAAGTGTATTAAATTGCAATATATACTTGTTGGAATCACCTATAAAAGTGTGAAATAGGGTCGCTTTTATGAGAATTGTGGTAAAATCTTTATGAATAACCAAGTATGCTCATAGCTTATTTGCGAAATTGTGTTGATTAGCAAAATTGTGGAGATATTTTACATAAAGAATTTTGTGTGCATATAAGTTATAAACTTCACAAAAATTCTTTAAATTATATTTCATTCTTTCTAAGTTTAGGGTTGGATATATATAGTGATATCTCATAAGGTTTTTATCCTACATTGTTTAGGCATAAAAGATGTTAGTACTTTATATAAGCAAACTCATTATGACTTGTTGAAAGCTAGAAAATAAAATGGTTTCGTGTGCACACGAGATCTGACTAAGCCTTGAGAAAAGTTATATGTTTTCAGTTTTTTCACCTTACGAAATTGATCTTTCTAATTGTGCAATCTTTGATTTTGGTAGTTAGGATTTACATTCTGCCATTATCTTCTTACTCTATGCACGAGTATACATGAAGGTTAGGCATAAGTGATATTTTTGTACCTTAATTGTTACATATTGTCAGCTTTTTCATCTTAAAGAATTGGTTTTTGACATTTAAAATATATGTTTTGCCATTATCTTCTTGTTTTGAGTTGTTAGGTTCTTTCTTGCTTTAATTTTCTACATGATATTTTTGTAGCTTGGTGGTTATATATTTTTAACTTTTTTATCTTCAAAAATTAATTTTTGACATTTAAGATATATATTCTGTCATTATCTTCTTCTTTCAGTTGTTAAGGTTTTTCTTCTTTTAATTTTTTGTTCTTCTTGTATCTTTAATTATGCAATCATTGGTTTTGGCAATTAAAATATATATTTTGTCATTATCTTTTTTTTTTTACGTACGAGTATACACGAAGGCTAGACATAAGTAATATTTTTATATCTTGGTGGTTATATGTTTTTACCCTTTTCACTTTCCAAAATTGGCATTTAATTTTGACAATTAAACTCTTTATGTTTTTGAATTTTTTTTTATTGTACAAAAAGTCTATTAAATTTAAGAAATAACCGTTTTAATCTTTTTATATCAAATTTTAAATTTTGAAGAGACATAAATTATCCTCAAGACAGCATGACGCCTTTGAATACTTTTTCAGTTTCAATTTTCGACCGCATTTCAGCACACTAAAATGTTTTGCATGCAATAAAATGATATTCGAAAGAAAGGATTTAAAAAACGAGTGAGTTGACAGTAGACACTCAGCCGAGTGAGAGGGGAAAAAACGTGAGCCGGCGCCCATTTCAATCGAGACGAGATAAGGTTTTTACTTCACACTTCCTCTAATCTCCTCTCCTCCCAATCTCGTGGCTCTTAACTCCCTGTCCCTGTCCCTCTCTCTCTTCCTCTTCTCTTTTCCGTTCTCTTCCCTCCCTCAGTTGAAACAGAAAAAAAAAAAAGCAATCTTCTTGCGTTAAACCCTAAGCAATGACCGTATCTCTCCAAGCTTCACTTCTCTGCAATCCTTCTCCTTTTCTTCCCAAACGAAGCTTTCACCGTTGTTATTTTCTTTCTTTCAGTCCATCTTCATTTCCCAAACTCTCTCGACCATCCTCAGCTTTCTTAAATTCCCGATTTTATTCCCGTCCTTTTTTAGCCTTTTGCACATTGCATCCCGAGAACGTTAACTCCGAGTCCAAATTGGATACTCATGTGGAAGATTCCAAAGCGTTAGTTTCGGATTTTGACGGCCCGACAATCGATGGACTCGAGAATGAGAGTGAGGGAAATGAAGTGAATAATAACGGCGGGGAAACTGAGAATGTGGCGGAGAGCGAGGGGCACAATGATAAATTAGTGGAAAACGAAGGGGCCAAAAGCAAAATTCCGGCAGTGGTGTTTTTGATGGGAGTTTGGGCCATGATAAGAAACGGAATGGAGAGATTGGCGGCTTTGGATTGGTTCAGTTGGTGGCCCTTTTGGCGTCAGGAGAAACGGCTTGATCGCCTGATTGCCGAAGCCGACGCAAATCCCAAAGATGCCGCTAAAGAAAGCGCTTTGTTAGCTGAGCTTAATAAGCACAGGTTTTCTTTTCGGTTAAGTATTGTTGATTAATTTTAAAACATTGTTTATCTCTCTAATCTTTGATTTTATTCTATTTTAAAACAGTCCCGAGTCCGTGATTAAGCGATTTGAGCAAAGGGATCATGCGGTAGACAGTAAAGGAGTTGCCGAATATCTTCGAGCTCTGGTGGTCACTAATGCCATTGCTGAATATCTTCCGGATGAACAAACTGGAAAGCCTTCTAGTCTTCCTACTTTGGTAAGAAGGCCCTGCTTCGTTGCTTTTCTTTTATATGCACTTGATTTAATTTTTTTTATTCATTTTAAAATTTTCAAACTTGGGCTGACCAATGTTATCTCTTTGGACATTCGAGTTCTGCCGGACCCATCAATTGATGGATAAGTACTTTTGTTATGTTTGAAATATTTTTGATGGATAAGTACTTTTGTTATGTTTGAAATATTTCTATATACATCTATGCTTCAATATTACCAAAAAGACGTCATATAACTAATCCTTTAAAATTTCAATGTAGTTGGAAGAATTGAAGCAGCGTGCATCAGGGAATATGAATGAGCCCTTTCTAAGCCCTGGAATTTCTGAGAAGCAACCGTTGCATGTGGTGATGGTAAGGCTCTATTAACTATTGCCATGTATGAGAGAGAATATGGTCTATACAAGTACTTTCTTTTGGCATAGTCTATGCTTCTACTATGATACATTTACTATCAAAACCCGTCCACAATTTGGATTATTCTGCACTGCCTGTTAGAATACCTTCTCAAATATTTTGACAGTGATGCTGTTTTCTTTATTAGGTTGATCCTAAAGTTTCAAATAAATCACGGTTTGCACAAGAGCTTATTTCAACTATCTTGTTCACGGTTGCTGTAGGATTGGTTTGGTATGGATTCTCCTGATTGTAGTATACTCTCTCGCCTTCTCTTTCTCTCTCTCTCTCATGCACACACAGATACACACTTCTCCATTGTTGAACCAGCCAGTTCTTGCTATTTACCTGCAGTCATAATTTTATTTAACATGAAAGCTATGTTCAGGTTAATGGGTGCTGCTGCACTTCAGAAGTATATAGGAAGCTTGGGTGGAATAGGAACTTCAGGTGTTGGATCAAGTTCCTCTTATGCCCCAAAAGAATTGAACAAAGAAGTGATGCCAGAGAAGGCAAGTATTTCAATTTCTCTGCTTGCAGTCTAAATCCAGACTATGGCATTTAGTTGCATTTGTATTTTAAATATGTGTGGGTGGAAATGATTAAGGAGATTATATTGCATTGGTTGAGTAAGATATGAAAACTTTGGGCAATGACTGAAAATCTTAACCAAAAAGCATTCATGACTAAAGGGAAACTATTGTAATTTGGTAAAAATTTATTCTTAATTAGATAAATGATGATCAAGGGCCTGTTTTGCAGGGCATGCATGTGAAATGAAACTTTAGTTTTAATATGAATGGGCCAGGGCCATATATTGGAAATTTGATAGATAATCTAAGCCTTGTTTTCTTGTTTTCTTTTCCTCATTAATTGATTTATTTGCAGAATGTTAAAACATTTAAGGATGTAAAAGGCTGTGATGATGCAAAACAAGAGCTTGAGGAAGTAGTGGAATACCTCAAAAACCCGTCAAAGTTCACCCGCCTTGGGGGGAAGTTGCCAAAGGTTTGTGCAGGATAATATGGCATTTGAAATAGGTTTAATTCTGCCTGGTTTACTCCATATGTTGGACTTTCTTGTGGATTTCTAAATTTCCGATTTTCTCAAAGGCATCCTATGAAAATGGGAATATAGAATAGAAAAGATAAGAAAGCTGTATATGCTAGGAGAACCACATATATCAAGATATGGTCAGGAGTCCTGTCAGCTTTGTTTTGCTCAGGTGGTTGGGTAGGTGGGTGGGTAGGGGATTGGCAAGAGATTCTAGGTTCTTCTCTTCATGCTTTCTTGTATAGGGGGGAGAAATTTTAACAACTCATTTAGGGTTTTTTCGTCATTATTTAGTCCATAGCAAGTGATTCTGCATGTTTACGTGAATAATGAGTGCACAAACTTGCATGCTATGATTCATTCACTTCTGGAATAAAATGGTTTCTGTGGTAATTTTTTGTTTGTATTATCTTATTGGCTACATAATTGCAGGGAATCCTTTTGACTGGAGCACCTGGAACTGGAAAAACTCTACTAGCCAAGGTGAGGTTTTCCTTCTATGTTCTCATTAACGGTCACTTACATATGTCAGGAAGTTTTACTGCTTTACATTTCAACTTAACCACATACAAGCTCTCTTTGCTGCTAGTGGTTCAACGTGGTCTTTTGAAGCATGTTGCATGTGCATATATCCATACGTAACTTTTAATAATAGATATGATTTGTTGAACCTTAAGGCTATTGCTGGGGAAGCTGGGGTACCTTTCTTCTATAGAGCAGGATCTGAATTTGAGGAAATGTAAGCCATCTTCTCATTTCATCTATGCTTGGCAACCCTTTCTGTAGATTTCTATGTGCTTAGTGTATACTATATGCATGGTTTTGGGGATTACGTGCTGTTATAAATGTTGAGTCTGACATTCTCTTTCTCTGTGGTAGGTTTGTTGGTGTTGGTGCTCGACGTGTGAGATCCCTTTTCCAAGCAGCTAAGAAAAAGGTTGATCTTTATAATTGCTTGATACCATGTTGCAAGCACACCTAGAATTCTATTTTATTCAGTATTTTAGTTGGTTTAGGATCATATTTTCTTTATTTTATTTAGTTTGGAATTTTTTTTTATCTTTATTAGGATTTTAGTATATTAAGTTTTTATTTATCAGAAGCAAGATTCTAATCTTTCTATTTGATTAGGATTTATCCTAGCTAGTATAAATAGGTGAACTAAATAGGGGATTATTATTATTATTATTATTTTGTTTATTTTGAATTTTTATTTAAGAGGTTTTTTTAGAACTCAATTATCCTTTTATTGTTCCAAACACAATTAACCCTATTCAAGCCTTAATTGTTGAGTTCTAATTGCCCTAAAACCTTTTCGGCTATATCAAGTGGTATCAAAGCAAATGATCTTACTATCTTGATTTTTAGCTAGGAGATTATGGTTGGGGTCGAGTTAGAGTCAACCAGTCCCAACAAGCTGAATTGGTTGCGATGCACAGAATGATTGATGACTTGACTTGGGTTGTGCAAGCCTTGCAGCGTCAAGAATCAATGGAAGCTTGAATTGAGAATTTGGAAGGTGATCACAACTCCCCTGAGATTCAAGATCTTGAGGATGATGATGAATTTGAGAACGAGAACCCCTTTCATGAAGTTGGACTTGCAAATCAAGCGACCAGAGTTGGATTGGAGGGTCGGTTATTACACGTTCTTGATTTAACTGGTGGAGTAAAGGTTGAAGTAGTTAACTTTCATGAGAAGTTACATACGAAGGATTATTTGGATGGGCAAGAGTTGGAATCAATTTATGATGAAGAGATAGAGGAAATTGATATTCATCTTGCACAAGGTGAGTCCTTGGTGATACGAAGACTGATGACCAGAATGGCTAGCACCTACATCTATAAAAAAAGTAAGAAGTTTTCATGAATTGGAATCTTTTTGTTGGCGATTCATTTGAAATTTTAGTTATATTATGAGTCCTATAACTGAATCTTTGAAGAAAGGTGGATTTGAGTGGTCACATTTTGCACAAAAAGCCTTGGAAAAAGTGAAAGCTTTGATTACCAAAACCCCAATTCTTGCACCACAAGATTTTGAGAAGTTATTTGTTGTTGAGTGTGATGCTTCACATCTAGGAATTGGAGCAGTTCTTGGCCAAAATGGAAGGCTTGTAGAGTTTTTTAGTGAGAAGTTGATGGACTCTAGATGACATTATTCGACTTATGACCTAGAGTTCTACACTTTGGTAAGGGCTATTCGTCATTGGTAGCACTACTTGGCTTACTGTGAGTTTGCCATTTATTTTGACCATCAAGCTTTAAGGTACTTGCATTCACAAAAAAAGCTTAATGATCGACATGCTAAGTGGAGTTCTTTCCTTGATGAATTTAATTTCTCACTAAAATATAAATGTGGACAGTCTAATACTATGGTTGGTGCTTTGAGCAGGTGATATGTACTATTATCAGTTATGAGCACTCAAGTAATAGGCTTTAAGGAACTTAAAAATCAGTATGGTTCTGATCCTTATTTCAACAAGATAATACTTGATTTGCAAGGCTCATCACAAGTTGGAAATTTACCTTATAGATCGCATGAAGATTATTTATTCAAAGGTAACCAGTTGTGCATTTCAAAAGGATTTTTGAGGGAGTAAATTATTAGAGAACTTCATAGGAATGGTTTCGGAGGACATTTTGGTAGAGACAAGACTTTGGCAATGGTTGCTGATTGTTGTTGTTGGCCAAAAATGCATTGAGATGTGGAAAGGTTGGTGAAAAGATGTTCAGCTTGGTTATTTGGTAAAGGCAGTGCTCAAAACACAGGTTTGTATGTTCTTTTACTTGAGCCAGATACACCAGGGATTCATTTGAGTATGGATTTTGTCTTGGGACTTCCAAAGATGGTAAAAAGGTTTTATTCTTTGTGGTGGTGGATCGTTTTTAAAAAATGGTGCACTTTATTCTGTGTTTTAAGGCTTCTAAGGCTGCTTATATTGCTGAATTATTTTTTCGTGAGGTTGTAAAACTACATGGTATTCCAACTTCCGTTGTTTTTGATAGAGATGTGAAGTTTATGGGACATTTTTTGAGAACTTTGTGGAGGAAATTTGAGACAGAATTAATGTATTCTAGTGCTTGTCCCACAAACAGATGGTCAAACAAAAGTTGTGAATCAAAGTTTGAGTACTATGTCAAGATGTCTTATTCAGAACAACCCACAGACTTGGGATCTAGCCATTCCGTAAGCTGAATTTGCCTACAACAATTGTGTTTAATTGAAGCACAAAGAAGACACCATTTGAGTCTGCATATGGATTAAAACCTCAACATGTGCTTGATTTGGAGCCATTACCACAAGAAGCTAAAGTGAGTGATGAAGGGGAGTTATTTGCTTATCACAATGGGAAGATTCATGGAGAGGTAAAAGCTGCCTTAAAAGCCAGCAATGCAGCATACTCTTTTGCTGCCAACCAACATCGTCGTAAGCAATAACTTGAGGAAGGTGATCAAGTACTTGTGCTCGAGGCTAGAAAGATTTCCTAAGGGTACTTGTCACAAGCTCAAGTCTAGAAAGTTTGGACCTTGTAAGGTGGTAAAGAAAATTAGTTCAAATGCCCACTTAATTGAGCTGCCACCTGAGTTACAAATCAGTCCTATTTTCAATATTTTGGACATGGATCTAATGGTACTGCATCTACTATAAACAATCAAGTTCAGCACCTTCCAATTGCTAAGGCTGAAGTTATTGAAGAAGTGTTAGATGTAAAAGAGGTTTGATCTAGATGAGGGAACCTATATAAAAGATTTTTGGTAAAGTCGCTTGGTAAACCTGTTAATGAAAGTACTTGGATTGGTGAAGAGGAATTGAAATGAATGGATTCAGACATCTACGAGGAGTATGTCAAGGCCTACTTGTCGAAGCTGAGTCTTTTCTAAAGGGGAATGATGCAAGCATGTCTAGAATCCTATTTTATTTAGTATTTTAATTGATTTAGGATTTTATTTTCTTTATTTTATTTAGTTTGTGATTTTTTTTCTTTTTATCTTTATTAGGATTTTAGTATTTTAAGTTTTTATTTATTAGGAGTAAGATTTTGATCTTTCTATTTAATTAGGATTTATCCTAGCTAATATGGATAGGTGATACCAGATAGGGGATTATTATTATTATTTTTTGTTTATTCTAAATTTTTATTCAAGAAGTTTCTTTAAAATTCATTTATTTTTCTATTGTTCCAAACACAATCAACCCTATTCAAACCCTAGTTGTTGAATTCTAATTGCCTAAACCTTTTCGATTACATCATACTATGTCCATAATACCTTTTGACGATGTCATTAACAATGTTTCATATTTAATATTTTATTTTGGCCATGTCACCATCCTATGTTATTTAGTATTTTAGTTGGTTGAGGATTTTATTTTATTTTTTATTTAGTTTGGGATTTTTTTTATCTTTTTCATTTATTGGAAGTAGGATTCTAATATTTCTATTTGATTAGGATTTAGTATAAATAGGTGATCCTAGATAGGGGATTATTATTATTTTTTTGTTTATTTTAAATTTTTATTTAACAGGTTTCTTTAAAACTCAATTATCTTTCCAAACACAATTAACCCTATTCAAGCCCTAATTATTGAGTTCTAATTGTCCTAAACCTTTTCAGCTACATTATACAATGTCCTCCATACTTTTGACCATGTCATTAACAATGTTTCATAGGCCCCTTGCATCATTTTCATTGATGAAATAGATGCTGTTGGATCCACACGAAAACAATGGGAAGGCCATACCAAAAAAACACTACATCAGCTACTTGTCGAAATGGATGGTTTTGAACAGAATGAGGTATATTTAAACAAGTTTGCTATATCAACAATTCCTTTTTGCATTTTTGAATTTGTTTAACCTCTGTCTATCTCATAGGGAATAATTCTGATGGCTGCAACAAATCTACCTGACATTCTTGATCCAGCTTTGACAAGACCTGGTAGATTTGACAGGCATGTAAGTACTCCAATCATTAGTGTTTTGTTGAGTCTAGGGGCTTGGGACTTTATGTGGAAAGTTATTCTTGGAGGAAGTGAAGATGACACAATAGAGTTGGTTCCTTAATCAGATACGGTCCCCACTTCCTTGCGCAGATTTTTGCTCTTTATCAGAAACTGTTCTCCAGTTTGTGGTACTTAAGTCATTGAAGTGTTCAGAATACAAATTTTCATTTCCCAAGGACTTGCTATGTAATTTGAGTTGAATTATTACTTCATCTGCCAATCCTTGTCTGAATCTTTTACCTCTTTGTTCTGATGCCAGTGAATTCTTGTCTGTAGACTACATTTATTCTTTTAGGATAGGATTTGCTTTTTTCACCTTCTATTCTCTTGTAGAGAGAAGACTCATAAAGCCCATTTTTAGATTGTTGTCCCAAATCCAGATGTGAGAGGTCGTCAAGAGATTTTGGAGCTCTATCTGCAAGATAAACCTATGTCTGATGATGTAGATGTTAGAGCAATTGCCCGTGGTACTCCTGGATTCAATGGAGCAGGTAAGCTTTCCTGCATAAACTGAAACTAGTTTCTAGTTCCTGCCAACAAACATTCTTATTTTCTTTAAGCTTTGTCCTGTCATCCTGTCAATCAGATCTAGCAAACTTGGTGAATATTGCTGCAATCAAAGCTGCAGTTGAAGGTGCAGATAAGTTGACTTCTGCACAGTTGGAATATGCTAAAGACAGGATACTTATGGGTACTGAGCGTAAAACAATGTTTTTATCGGAAGAGTCAAAGAAGGTATTGATGTTTTTTATCAAACACTTTAGGGTAGAATCGAAGTTGTGGCTTGCTTGGAATGTCTTGAATCATTAATTCTGTAACTAATGTAAACAAAGATGTAAAGGACCCATTATGATACTAAGAAAAGATTCCAGAGAAATCTACAAATTAGGACACACAGATAAATGGCTACAGTTTAGGATTGCTCTCCGTGTTTAAACTGTAACATAAGATGTTTCTTGATGTGATTCCTGTCGATAAATGACCAATTGCTTAACAAAGTTCTTTTTCAGCTGCAACTAGTAGTATTTTTGTTCTGTTTGTGCACAGTGTCAGTGTACAAATTAGGTCATTAGATTTTCAAGATAAAGTTTTATTGTTATCCAAAATGGATCATCTTATTTGCTGACATTATCACACATAATCAGCTCACTGCTTATCATGAGAGTGGCCATGCAATTGTTGCTTTCAACACTGAGGGTGCAGATCCAATCCACAAGGCAACAATCATGCCCCGTGGATCTGCTCTGGGAATGGTTACCCAGCTTCCTTCAAGTGATGAGACTTCAATCAGTAAGAAGCAATTATTAGCTCGTCTTGATGTTTGTATGGGAGGAAGAGTTGCAGAAGAGATCATTTTTGGTCGGGATCATATCACAACTGGGGCCAGTAGTGATCTGAACACAGCTACAGAGCTTGCTCAATATATGGTATATTTCATGTCTGTTCACTCTGAAAAATGGTGTCCCTTTTATTTAATTTCTCATTTCTTATGCTAGGTATCGAGCTGTGGGATGAGTGATGCAATTGGACCAGTTCATATCAAAGAGCGACCAAGTTCAGAAATGCAGTCTCGCATTGATGCTGAAGTATGTTTCTGCAAGCTGGAGTTCTGAATGGTTAATTGTCTTTTCAATCATAATATGTTTTATTTTGTTATGCAGGTGGTGAAGCTTCTAAGAGAAGCGTATGATCGTGTGAAAGCCCTGTTAAAGAAGGTTTGTTCATGAAACCCCTTTGTTTTGAAATTTTCTTATTGATAAGAAACCATATTATATAACAATGAATTAAAATGGAATATGGATGTAGGATCCTAGCTTCTAAGATTTCAGGCATCCATATGTAGAAAAATATATGTTTCTGTATGTTGTTCATCCATGGAGTAATTTTTAATGGAGTCGTATCTTAGCTGAGGTAATAGTTTCAACTGCCAGTAGAAAAGTGAACCACATCGTAGTAATCAAATTTCATAATGTAAATTTTCTAGTTGAACATTTTGTTTGACATCTTTTTTCAGCAAGAGAATGCATTGCACGCACTAGCGAAGGTGCTTTTGGAGTATGAAACACTTAGTGCGGAAGAAATAAAGCGCATTCTTCTCCCATATCGGGAAGGAGGATTGACTGAGCAACAAGAACAACAGGAAGAGGGGGAGCTAGTATTGGCTTAAAACTAAAACTCACATCTGTAATCTACTTGACTGTCGGGGAAGCTCTGTACAGTGTATTTTAAGCACTACAGGTGATTATTTGTAAAATTTCTTGCAATTTTTTCCCCACCATTCTCATAAGACGTGCGATGGGAACTCTGTTTAGACACGAGGGACAAGGCACCCATCAGAATTGATCCGAGTCCTATGCTGCCCTGCGTCCAGAAACACCCAAGACCAACAACCATCTTGTGGAATTCGTGAAATCATGTAGTATTTGTACTGTTACCCCATTCGGGGTGAAATTTTGAGTTGTGTTATCATAGAAGTGGCATTTATGGTATACTTCCAACTTCTGAGAAGCTCATATTTAGTACCCAGTGTCATTCTTCCTAATCTGTTAACAGCAATTTTAATCTGTTCGCTTATCCATGGATGTTATCTTGTGTGTTGTAGCTTCAAAGTCACTGAAAGCCCAAGGCTCAACTTTGAGGTTAATTACGCCTTAGGGCATGGGCCCAGCTCCGACGACATGACTAAACCTTTCTATGCTTTCAACAGGATGGTTGGTACTTCAGCAGCATCAAACAAGCAAGTATTCAACTATCACTATAGTCTATAGACAGCATTTTCCACCAAGCTTTGACCAAACCCGCAACTAGAAACTACCACTATCACGAGACAACCCAGCATTGAAAAACCAACTCTTTTTCAGCACCTTTATGTACAACCATTAAATACCACAATCACAAAACTCTGGATCAGATGGACAGCAACCTAGTCCCCTCTTTTTCCTTCTTTTTCTCTTCTTTTTCACTTTTTTTCATCCTTCAACAGAAGAAACTCTTATAACAATTGTGGTTCTTGATCGACTAAAGACAGGAAAATCCAGCACATAATGTTAAAAACAAAAGGAGAGAGCATAACAAATAGAAGAAATGCAATGTAAGTGTCTGGAAGATGGAAGACCCACAATTGCCAGTCCATCTCTAAAGCCTCCAAGATACGAAAGCCTCCGAAGCTTCATCCATGGCAACTATAGCTACCACCTTATCTCCTCAAACCCAACATTTAGAGATTGATGGGCTCTGTCCGGTCCTGCACTGCTAGTCCCTCTGAGACATCTGCAAGTGATTTAAGATTGCACTTGATCAAAGCTTCCACAAAGTAGCATGTCTCATCCTTGGTGTTGCCCTCAGGCACATCCACCACAAAGGATTCAATGACCAGAGTCCCAGGTCTTCCATCAATGATCTCTGGATGGAGGGAAACGATTGAAGAGTAGTTCTGGATAAAAATAAAATAAGGTCAAAGAGATCAAACAGGGCCCAGATCTTCATTTTACAACAGTTAACACTTAAAATTGAAACCTCATGACCTTAAGTTCTCACTAATGAACAAAAGCTCGTGAAAATTCAGTTGTTTTTGTTGAAACTAATCCATCATTCAGACATAATCTTTGTACCAAGAAATTCAGGAAACCAAACTTAGCTGCAGACCTAACTACCTGATTTTCAAGAGAAAAAACATCCTTGTCGAAAATTTCGATAACTTTCATGAACTTGACATTTAGTATACAATTAGCAAATACTTTATCTAGCAGAACATCGAGAAATAAACTGCAAGTAACAGCACTTAAATTCCTTTGTTCTGAAAATGAAAGGATTTAAGATGAAAGACATAGATGATATTGAATGTTCATGGAGGACAAATCATATAAGACAAAAAGGTTGAAACAGAAAAAAGAGGAGAGATTCCGTACCTTAAGTCTGTGATCGCCACCAACAATCCTGATGCTGAGGATATGCTCGTCGTCATCAAGGAGTTCCAGTCGTTCAGTACTTGTAGTGGCCGGAAGCCCTGACTTGACATCAACTTCTCTAAGACTCCCAATCTCCAGGTTTCCCTGCACAACACACCTGCTGACAAAGGGTTTATACTTCTGTGGTTGGTCAAATCTCCTCACCAAAGACCAAACCTGTAAAAAAATACAAAGCAATACAAATTTCAGAGAAAATTATGCATATTCTGACAAAAAGGAAAAAAGGTTCGACCAAGGTCACACAAAAAAATAAGAATCAAGCCCTACAATTTGTGGAGGAATGAATTATTTCAACATGAACTGAATATCCACAATTAGTTATCTACCTTTCCCCTTTCTTTGGCATATTCTTACTCCAGTGGACACCTCTAAAATACTAACCATTCATTTGCTAAGCGCCAAATGGAGATAGAAAAGGAAAAAAAAATGTTGGAGCTTATGCTTCACGTCATTCGTATATCTAGGAAATGCAATAACCAACAAGACAAGTTGCATTTAATTCAATTAAATCTTAAGCCCATTGTTCACAAATAAAGCAACTACATATACAGTGGAAATGAATTTATACATAACCTTTGGACTACCCAATCAATCAAAAGCAACAAACTTGTTCAAATGGTTTCAGAGAGTAGTAAAGAGATTAATATTTTTCACAAAAAAAAAAAATGATAATAGTTTGAATCTCATACATAGGATTTAGCAATACAAAAAAAACCCGAGAAACAAACAACTTCAAAACCTAAAGTTTTGAGCTGCTCCTTAACATTTAAACTTAATCAAGATGCTCCCTGTTTTGCCCGCAAAAGATCAGTTTGAATGTCAGATTTCAAAATAACCTTATCTCACTCAACAAATTACAAAACATGCAAAAGTTTCTTCCATTTTGTCAATCATATTTCTCAACAAGAAGTCGGTGAAACTTAGGAAGAAGTTTATGTAAACCAGTATAGCAAATGCAACAAATTAGATTCAATCTTCTTTCTCTCTTTCTTTTTATAAAGGGATAGCTAATAACTTCAATAAAAACAATCAAGATTTTCAAGCACTGAGAAAGAAGAACCACCACAGATCAAGATTAATCCTTCTCGAGAACAAAAGTCAAACATTGAAAAAAAGCTCACTCAGCAAACATGCAAAATAATCACAAGACAAAAAATTTTGTTTGATCCAAAAGCTATCAGAAGAGAGAGCATAATAAAACCTTGGAAATAAATCAAAAAGAAATAGTGAAAGAAAAAAAGGAAACGAAATAGGCGATGGTGAGTGAGAGGAATCTTGAGAAAGACCAGTTGAAAATCAAATCCATACAAAACAGTAAACATAGAGAGAGAGAGAGAGAGAGGTAAGGAGAGAGAGTTACGAGAGGAACAGGAGCCTTGATGTGCTTAACGAGAGCTGAACTACACTGATTCTCCCCTATCTCATGCCTATGATGTCTCCTTACATACTCACTCGGCGCCACCGCCGCCCCACTCCCAAATCCATTGCTATTACCATTCATTTTTTCTTCTTTTCTCTTTTTATCAATCCAAACACGCTCGCTTCTCTCTTACGCGACAACAACAAACAAAAAACAAATACTCTGCCTAGTCTCGTCCGCCGGCGACCAGAGCTCCAATCACCGACCGGACTGATTTTCCGACGAAGCTTCTAGGAATTGCCTTAACTGGTTTATCTCAAGAGAGAGAAGAAGCAGAAAAGCCTGTAAGTCACCGCCATAAAAAGAGAGAGAAGCTAACTGACTTCTTCCACGTCTAAGACCCCATATCATCTATCTCATCCCCTGATATAATAAAAATAAAAAATACGCACCCAATTTAAACTCCTCAACTTTCTTTTTTAATTTTTTTAACATGTTTTATTACTGGATCAGCTCTTCCCTTTGACATAGGATTAAGGATGTTATTACGAGAGTTGCCATGAGTTTTGTCTGCTTCTGGTTTTGTCCTTTCTCCTTGACGCAAATGCCCCTAGTCTGTGTCAGTTGTGTTAAAAGAGGAAACGCTTACTGGCCGTTGGAATTTTAATAATTTTACTGACCCCTTTATTTTAGGGAAAATCGTCGGCTCATTTATGGTCCATCTACTATAAGACCATCCTCATTTATGGTTTTGCTGCTTCTAAATTATATTGATAGATGCCAATTTTGACCTTTTCTTATATTTATTGCTTTCACAGCCTTGGAGAAAAGGACATTATATTTTTTTTAAGTTTTATTATTATTTTTTAATTATTTAAATACAAATAAAATCGTATTCAAATAATGAGAGAAACTCATTCAATTTCTTGATTTGCCATTTATCATCACTGTTTAATATCATTCCAAATTATTAGGAGGCATTGGCTCAGCTTTCCACTTGCTCCAAAAGCCAATATTTATTAAGACATATGGAGTATATAAATGGAGGCCAGGAGCCACCAATCAAATTAATATATTTGTGTCATTTCAGCTCAATGCAGTGGTTGAACAACAAGAGCTTAGACAGATACGGATTCATAAATTTATTTAAATGATGTTATAATAAAAATATAATAATAATTAAAAATATTAATATTTAAATTATAAAAAATATATTAATTTTTATATAATATTTAAATATTAATATATAAATTATTTTTAAATTTATTTTGACTAGAAATTTTTTATCTCACTCTTTATAATAATTTTTAAAAAATTAATAAATTTATTAGTATAATTAACTACGTAAATTTTAACATAAATAATATAATAAATATAATTTTTTTTACATTTCAATAAATAAGTAGTATCATAAGACACCGCCTGTCTTAATGCAAGTCTGTCCTGGGTTTAAGTTCAAAAGGTGGAGTGCAATTCTTAAGCATTAAATCATAATTTTTGGAACAAAATTTGGATACAAATATTTAAGGTTTTATCATTTATTTTTTACAATAAATAATAATAATAAAAAACAAACCAACTAAAAGTGCTGATGAAATTAAATTACCTGCCTGTCGTTATCACAACTTGCACGTTAGTCATTGCACACTTCTCGAACGTTCATTTTACTGTCAACATTTTTGCTTAATCAAATAAGAATTACTATGATTACAGCTGAAGTGCGGCACCTACTTCGGTCCACAGAGACCGTACTAGGCAAAAGGAAAGCTACTTCCACCACGCTCCTCGGATGAGGCGGTGCAATTCAATCTCGAACCGCAGCAGCCAGCATTTGCAAGATGCTACCCTTTCAGGGACATTGTGCGGTGTGAAATCACTCCTCTAAACTGCGCAGCCACGGCTTAAATCCGCATATTTCTAAACAAAGATTAGAGAGTGCGACATACGCTTTGTGAAGGAAAGTGAGCAGCATTTTGTCGCTTTCTTGAAAAAAGAACTTTACATCTCAAGGAAGCGTGCGTGGAAGGTCAGCTGCACATGACGAAGTAGGACGTTCACAATCGCCGCAGGCACCAGACCGCAAAATTTCGCCGCTCGAAATAAAATTAGTAAGGAAATCTTATTAATTACTTAATACTATTTATTTTTCTTATTTGGACTTGTAAATGCAAATAATTGAAAGTATACACCTTTCTTGTCAATGGAATTTGAGATTCAAGACGTCTCTACGCAACCCATATCTATTAGAGTTGATTATCGCAAAGCAATTGGTTATTTAGGTGTTTGAACTTATGTAATAGTTTCATGGTGATACAATCGAAATCGCACAAAATTTAAAAGCACTTGTTGCCAACGAGGCTATGTTGTCTTACGCAGCAATAAATCTAAGAAGTTAAAGTTTACGTACCACAATATGCCACCCAATTTTGTACGTAATTTAACAAATGTTTTTATATAAAACATTTTTAAAAAACTAAATTATTAAAAAATTTAAAATATTTTTTTATTTTTTTATTATATTCAATATTTTTTTATTTTTAATTAAATAACTTATTATAATTAATGATTAATTCATCATTAATAATTCAATCATTATTTATCATTTTATATTTATATGACATTAATATGATTTTAAATAAAAATATCATATTATGATGTCATTATGTTATATCAGTATGTTATGTTATTATTTATTATAATCTGTCAATATTACACATTAATATCATATGATATAAATGTGACAAGTGTCTTTTTAATGAAAAATAATTAATCAATTATTAGTTATAAAAATATATTTAATTTAAAATAAAATATAAAAAAACTTGATTGAATATAATAAAAGAATAAAAACTTATTTAAATTTTATGAAATAGTCGAAAAGTTTTTTATTTTTAATAAAAGTATTAGATATTTTCTTAAATAAGAAAAAGAAATAGAAAAAAGAAGCCCAATCACAAGTGAAGAGAAATGAAGTGTGACAACATTATTAATACTATGATAACAGTATTATTCTCTTAATGGTAGTTCCTTTTTTTTTATTTATTTATTTTTGGATAAAAAAACAAATAGCACTTGTAGGACGAAAATAAAATCTTAGTCCGGCATCACATTTTCATTCCCTATTCTATCCCTACAAAAAAGTTACCTTTAATTGCTTAAAAGATACAACATTAAATTCCGGTTTATATAATTGGCCGAGAAGGAAAACAAAATTACGAGTTTGCACAAGAGGCCCAATGAAGAAACGGGACAAGCAAAGCAGCGGCAGGCTAAGGTGAGAAGCATTATCAAAGCGTAAAAGCATGATTCATATGGAAAATGATTGAGAAGGAAAGCATATCTTATATTCTCAAGCTAGATTCCGTCACCCCCACCTAATCTCTTCTCCCACTCTTCCCTTTCGCTTCTTTTCAGTTTTTTTAATTTTATAAATGAATTAGTGGCTAATAAAGTCCCCAATTCAAGCCAATAATCAGCCACATGTGTGCTTTGATTATTTACTTAAGTTATGCAAGTAACATAATTCTAATATATTTGCTTTTCTTAATTTGAGCCACACAATCAACAAAAAATCAGATGCTATTTTTAGATATAAAAACAAAGGGACAAAAGTTATTGGGTGAGTATAAATAATTTGGGAATGATAGACCTTATGTATCAAAATTAATTTCTTCTTTTCTAATATTAAGGTGAATTTTGAATCATAAATCAGAAATTTTAAATTTATTTGTGTTAATATAAGGTTGAATTCTATCTATATGTGTGAATTGAACATGATAAAATTTGTTTATCAAACTTGGTTTCAACAGAAAAGAGTAATCACGCACTCAAATTTAACTCAATCATTGTCAAATTAAGAATTAAAATAATAAATGGATGGGTCTGGAAATTCAGAGGAAATGGTAGTGCATGAATTTGTAGGGGTGATTGGTTGTTCATGGCTCTTGGGCAAAGATGAAGGTTTTGTTTTGATTTTGTGAGTGAATATGATAGCCAACATCAGCTCTCAAAATAAATAGATTGACAATGATAATTCTGCTTCAAACGACTGAATTGTGGCGGTTATAAACCTTATTAATGATAATAGACCTCAGTACTTAGTTCAAAATATGATTATTTATTTATTTTTGTTGAGGGGGGGTGGGGTGGGGGTTTGTTCCATCATCTAATGGCAATGATCAGACCTTGACAACCCTGATATGTTATCATAATGTTTATAATACTAGTTTTTAATTAAGCTTGCAACAAATCCATCGCTTTCTCAGTCTCTCTGCTTCTCCCAAATAATAGAAGATTGTTTTCAGGATGTCAAAAAGAAATGTCACTTCATTTATACTTTTACCTCCCTCCTATGGCTAAAGTTTTTCTATCACATGAAATGGGACCTTTTGGAAGCTCTGGATTTCATAAATTAATGTTGGATTTTCCATTTCAATTTTTCAAGTGTCAACTAACCATGGAAACTTATGTTGCAAGGTCTTGCCAGATAATTCTGGAAGTTGGCAGAGTGGCAGAGGTTGGGATGATTTTAGGCCATGATGTTGTCTTTAATCTTCCCGCACAAAACTAGAAATGCTACTCTTACTGGTTTCAGCTAATATTTTCCCTTTCCTTCTTGTAACAGTATACTGTATTACAAGGTTAAGTTATCAGAGAGATCACGAACTTTAACTCAGGTTCATCATTGAAGCTACTTGGTAAACAATTCTGATGCGATTGGATGAATATGGACGACTTCATTGATCTGAGTTGGTTTAAATCTGGTTTTGCTGCGAGCAAAGATTATTGTCAGAAGAGAATGCTGTGTTAAAGTTTGCTCATGTGATTTCATAAGAGTCCAAAAAATCTACTTATAGTCATGCTATTGTGTTGTAAATTTCATATGTTCGGCTAATTATAACATTGCCCATTTTGATTATGCTAAGTTCAAAGAAACAAAGATCACTACATGGATTCCCATGTGCCTTTGTTACACGTTTTGTCCGAACAACTCTTTGAGTTTATGGGAAAACCATAATTTCTTTAATTGTGTCAATGGCAACACCTGAAATTGTTTCATTTAGAAAGTGAGCAATTAAAAGACAAGATGAACATGTCATTAGGGACCCAAATTTCTGAAACCTGCTTTTAGATTGATTGATAGTGTTGTAACTGTTGGGATCAACCTGTCTGGCAAAGCAGGGGTAAGCCCCTGTTCAGGAAGTAAAAGTACTTGGATTTCTGCAGCCATATGTAAACCATACATAATGGTATCAATTTGTACAAGAGTTGAAGCAACATTTCACAAAGCAAAAAAACATTAATCCCTCTGACGTTGGGCATGTGCTCTCATTTTCAGATACAGACACTTGTCACATTCTGGATTCCTAAATGTGGGGATGCAGGAAATGCATGTGTGCAGCATGGGGTACATGGCAGTGAAAAGTAAAGTACTTGTCTTCCACTTCAGGTCATCTTTCATTCTTGAAAGGCACCATTTTGTGTTTTGATTTTTAGGTCATTAGATACGTTTGGTGGAAGCTGGAGGCCTCAGGCGGCTAGCCTTTAGGAGAACGTAGGGTTGCCTAACCGATAATAATTGCAATCTCGTTGAGGAAGTTGGATGGTAATTCACATTGATGTCTCAAAATTATCAGATGAAGCCAATACTCTTCATGCTTTTCCGCTGAAAAGCCCATTATTGAATTAGCTAAACAATTTTCCCGGGCTAAACTAACCTACAATGTCAAAAAATCTGAAAAAAGGTTTTGCTGAGGCATAATCTACTACTCGGCAGCTGTCCTTCTCCTTGATCACACATCCAAATGCCCTCAATCATTCAATCCAAGCTTATGCTAGCTCTAGCTAGGCCAGTAGGCATAGGCCTCAAACAGCACGCAAGCATTTAAGAGAATGATACCACACTGGTTATGTCATTGTGGCTGTGGGAAACACTGCTTTATTTTAAAGCAATGGATTACTTCTTGTTTCGAATGCGTCTGATCTACCACAATCATGTACAGCAAATCGCTATCTATGGCTTTCAGATATTTCGTATTGGGAAAAGACAGCAACGATTTTATGGCAAGCCGTACAATCACGAAGAGGGGCATCATATTCAATCCTTAATTAATTAATCATAACAATTTATTTGTATCAATCTAGAAGAATAAGTAATCCTGTCGACACTGACAAACCCACTAATTAAGTAATATAAACTAATGAGATTCATTTGGTTGTAGTCTGTCTAAGCTTTTATAACACTATAGTGATTATTATGTAGGTAGCACTTAAATCTCAACGCATCTTTGAGGATTTGCCCACCACCAGGATTGGCATAAAAGAATGTTGGATATATATATATATTAAACTAACGGTTATTGCTGCAACAATGGATCTGTATATTTAATCCAATTCGCTACAGCAATTACTCGCTCGATAGTATTGTTTTCATGTCTTTAAAAGAACTTTCTACGGATTTCCTGCATTAGCTGTGACTTGTATTATATGCCGCTTGGTGCCTGCAAGTCTGATGAAGTCACATAAGATATGGGGCATTTCCATTATTGAATAAATTAATAGCATAAGCACTAGCAGTGAGTTTCATTGGATATATTGTTTGAATTATCAAAACCAACCTTGTAGAGACTATATCCACTCACTATATTGCATCCTTCTACCAAAATTTCAAGCTGGTGGGTCAATGAAAGAAGTAGAAAAACTATCAAGCAGGAAGATTGTTTTAGCCTATCAAGGCTCTTTGGGTGGTTTCTGCTACTCCACCACTAACTTCACTCATGTCCAATGCTTTTTGTTGCATAATTCAGTCCTCAGGCTGTTGCTTGAAAATGAATCCGTTTTTGATCTATTGACAACAACACCAAAATATTCCAATTTAAGGCCCACCTAAAACTTTTCAGTTAGATGTGAATGTATATGTGGCACATCTTCAGAGCATAGAGGCCAGAGCTAAACAGCAAATGCATCTAGCAGATGCGAGCACGGTATCATTTTTATTGGTTAACTTTACAAAGAAAGGAGGAACACCTTTTAAATCTTGGAAAATGACTCCCTACCAACAATCTGAACAAAGCCTACATTGGACACAGACGAAGCTGGGATTCTAGCAAAGAATCTACCTATGCTTTTAGATTGAAAAGCAACATCAACTTAATAGCTGGCATGAAATGGTTTAGCCAACCAGGAAAAAATGAGGGGAAAAAACAGGAAGAATAGTACTGAAGAAGTCTTTCGATCTTTACCATGGTACCAACAAAAATCAAGATCAAATTAATTATTCCCCTCACTTTCCAAATAGAAGTGATGGATTCCCTCTTAAGAGCATAAAGGTTTAAAGGTCATGTTGGCTATCCCTTTTCTAGGTTCTTATCTTGACAAAGAACGTGCCAAATTACTTGGAATATTCTGTGTCAAAATCTAAATCCACTACCCACATATAACTAAGAAAGCAAAGCACATATTTATAAGCAATGGCATATTACATCCATGATGTTAGACGAATCCACTTTCATTGCAAATGTTAAGATAAGCATGCTTAAATTTTAATACTGGTCGCAACTTCAAGTTTGGAATTCTGACAATTGATTAGGGTTTTCTTGTTTTTGGCTGATTATGTCATTGATAGAGTTGAATGAAAATGATGTTCATACTTTTGACGAAAATGGATAATGAATTTCTAGTATATAATTATATATTAACGTATGCATAATTAACAATAATTGCTTGGAGTTTTGCAATTTAAAGCATGTAGAAACAATCATTCAAACAGATAAACACTTGTATAATTATGTTTCAAGAAAAGTTTAACCAAGTCCGACTATAAACATAATAGACTTGGAGAGCAATTCGATAGGTAAGGTTAAAAATCCTTGACACAACAAGTGATTGCATATATAAAATAAATATGAAATTTGGTAAATTATTAAAGTCTAATGGAATTTGAGACGGGGACTGGGGAGTGTGTTTTCTGAGCAGTGACCTAATGGATTGCCTGATCGTCAGTTTGGCTGTTTGTTCGTCTTTTTGATCCTGTCTGCCCAAAATAGGAGTAGAACTTTGGAAGTTGAAAGGAAATGGATATCTCGGTTGTATACGTGTTGGTCCCTCTTGCAATAGTGGCATTGGTCAGGTCAATTCCAAAACATAGAAAGACAGCTACTTATTTTCCTTAACTTCTTCCTACATCTCACTCCTGGCCATGGGCTGCATTGAACTCAAGTTGAAATTGGACTTTGAAGACAATCCCAGTATAGATCCATGTCCATCAACATTTATATGCCCATTTCTTATTTTCTACCTGTTATTCGGTTTGAAGAGGAGAAACCAATCAAAAGGAAGATAATAAGACCCTTCATTCATATGTAATAATCCAACAAACCAAAAAGTTACAAAAGCCTTGAGGGGGGACAACGGCCGCTCTGATTCTCAGGGTGACTAACCACTGATTTTCAAACCAGTAATGTGAAGGACTAGAAACCTGCCCCAGATTGAAAAATGAAGGGGAAAAAAAGGACTTGGAGCCTGCGGTCAAAATGATAACTGATATATCATTAATTTACAAGCTGGATGGATACACAATAGCTTTCAAAAACATCTAAAGTGATCCATCCGTTGAAAGACCCTTTTCCTCTAGTATTATTTCAGTACATACACTTTGACTACATATATGTGAGCAGCTGACATGACAGACAGATCTACTTGAAGAAAGGCATCTCCGATTTCCTCCATTTTGCCAGACGCAGTAGGAAAGCTAACACTTCTGGCGGATCACGTAAGGAGTACCAAGCAATGGTATCCTTTGGAGTGGAAGAAACAATGATGGGAAACCCTTCCCGTCTAGCTGCTATGACCTGAAAGATGAGACTTAAGTTGTTTTTGAAAAGATTTTACCTATCAATAACATAGTATTACATTACATGTCACAGATGTACAATGAATTAAACCTCGAAGCAATCATGAGTGTAAAGCAGAAAGGGGAACAAAGAAAAATACCTTGAACGCATCTTCATCGGTTCGATCATCTCCAATGTACAGTGGGAGAACATCTTTGGCATTGCTGAATCCCAAAGTGTCAAGCATATAATTCAGGGCATCACCTTTGTTCCACTCGATTGATGGTCGGACTTCTAAAACCTTTTTACATGAATTGCACAGACAAAATTCAGGATGCGAGGACAAAAGTTATTCACACACCAAATCTACAAACAGAAACTGGAAACGATTTATCCTACCATTTTACCCTGTGTCAGACGAAACTCTGCACGATTTTCAACTAGAGATTTCACTTTCTCCTTCAAAATTTCATGGTCCTGCATATGAAATCCAATTTTACAAGAAATTAACTAAAGAGTTAACAATAGTAAAGGGTTTTGACCTAAGACTATGATAATCATATGTAACTGATTTATGGCAAACATTGAAAACGTTTAATGTTGTATATGTGTATCGTTTGGTTTGAAATTTACCTCCGGTGGAACTTGCCGATAATGAACAGAGATGCAAAATCTGTTGTCTTCTATCCTAGCACCTTGTATATCTTTAATTTTGTCTACCAACTCCACAGATATCTGTCACCAAGAAATAACTTATTTATGTAAATACATGCACGATGAGTGGAAAAGCCTGCAACGTATCTCTTAAGCTAGTCCACTGAATGACCAAATTTCCTCTGCAAAGTTAGCTTACCTCTTGAATTGCAGGTAAAAACAACTTAGCAGGTTGAAAGGCGCCTTCATTCCCCTAAGGAATCCCAAAAGTAACCGAGCTTATTAAAAATTGATCTTTAGAAGCATCGTTTCCAGCTTCATTGGGTTGGAGAAGGCAACTGACCTTTTTATCACAGGACTTCACTGCTCTGGGTGGTGCCATTATGTCCATCCCATGACTTCCAGCATAATATACATTATTTAACTGGACAAATTGTTTAACCTGAATCAAAAAGATAGGCTTGACACCGTCAGCTTAGGTTTATAAACTAGCCAGTAAACAGGCCAATAGGCTCAAATAAGTTTTCAAAATTGACTCAACTGACCATTTCATAGATTTATTTTACCTTATCTCGGCTCCTTCCGCTGATTATAGATGTTGGAAAATGCTTGGCAACTTCACGCACAGCCGCACGCATCTAAAATTAAGAGATTGTAAGATTCTTTTACAATCATGACTAACAGGGATGATTTTGTATAGTAATTTAGTGGAGATTTATGTGCATGCACACGTAATATTGAATGGCTACCTCAGCGGACATGAAGGCCTTATCAGGGTCTTCAACAATTGGTGACAGAGTACCGTCGTAATCTAAAAACACGACGACCTTTTTCCCCTTAGCTTCTTTCATTATGGAATCAAATGAGTTCAATGCAGAAGGGTGCTTCACCTGATAACATAAGAAATATAAGAGATAATATTCACGCAAAAAAGAAGAGTTAATGTGTACAACAGCAACAATGGTAAACGTCAACCAAAGCCAACAGAGAAGTTTAAAGAGCCATTGAGATATAATGAGCATGTATTGGAAATAGATGAAAGACTACTCGATTACCAGCCATGAATCATAGCCTGCAACATCAGGTGGGCTTAATTCTCTCCCTTTCACGGAGCCATTAATGGTGCCATCACTATCATCATTTTCTCGACCAAAGAAAGGTTTCACCTTCTGCTTATTGGAATGCGATATTTGAAAGCCCATTGTCTGGTTTAACTTTGCCTAGTTTCTCTTGATCCTCTAATATTAAAACAGAAATAACTTCATTAGAAAGAATAGATATAGAACATTTCTTTGAGGCTAACAGATGAAAACATAACTACTAGTATATTTTATATCTATGGCAATGAATGAAACTTGCTAGCTATTTGATTAACTGAATATAGAACAGTTAATCAGTAAATAGTGATCAATACAAAAGAATAAAAAAAGAAGAGGAAAACAATCTAACAATCAATAAACATTTGATTAGCGGTGTTCCTACTATATGCTACTAGCATAATCCTCAGGCCTCACCAATTAATGAAACGTTCAAAACGAAGGGCTTTGTTCTTAAACTTCTGCCGACTATCATACACTCTCCTCACTCCTGGAAAAAGGAAATTAAGAAGAAACAAAATCCCTCACCACTGGCTTGACTACTTCATACAACATAACTCTATATATAGAAACAAAATACTTCATAATAAAGCAAAAACAAATGTGTAACGAATAAAAAAACAAAGCAAAACCAATTAATATGCAAAAAGCTTTCCTTTTGTTTACGGGAAAAAGAAGGGAAAAAATTGTTCACCAAACAAAAAAGGAATGTTCTAAATCTAATCACAGCTAAACCGAAAGAACCAAAAAATAGAAAAGAGTCCGAATAAATCACCAATGACAGGATAGTCCAGTGATAATTAAAGGCTAAGCCCAAGAACAAGGGGGCCCCACAAGGCAGACGGTTTGCCACGAGAAATTATTGTCGATTTTAGATTTAAGTACTAGTCATGGTTGGTTGCCTTTACAAATGAAAAGAATCAAAGATTTATTTACCACAAACGAAGCACCTGCTGCTCAATCATTCATGGTGGAATATGTGAAGCAAACCCAAGGGAATTGCTCCCCTATTTTGATTACCTCATTGCCTGGGAATTCCAGCTTGGTGCACAACGTACGGTTGTTTTTCTTCCCTCCATCTCTCCCTGTTTCTCTTCTCTCCTTTTTGTAGGGTTGGGGCTCCTTCGTTTACAGAGTAACACAAATTGAATTCGTAGTGTCTGGAATACCCACATTCTTCTTATTGCATGTGTTAAGTCAAACAAGTTGACCACTTAAATAAGGCTTTTAATTTATTACTACGTGCTACTGTGTATGCTCCTAAATTTTTCAACTAAAATGTCCTGTTTGATTACGAAAGAAAAGCAGGTCAAAAATATCTTTGAGGGTCTAAATTACTTAGACGTCGGTGGTGCACCATAACACATATACAAACATGAAACAATTATATAAAGGGCAAAAATCATTTTCATGTGATCATATATAGCTGAGTCAATTCCGAATTATTACGGGGTTTACAATTTCAACATTTTGATTTAAGTCCTTTTCGCCCATGAAAATTGCTAGCAATGGTAGTATTAATTTTTACTCTAGGCCACCTTCATGGAAACAACAATATAACCTTACACGTGTTTCAAAAGCATGAGAGCGGGCTTTCTCCAGAATGGATAGTTTAAGAAAGGTCACTGTCCACTTGAAAACTTCCTGTCAAAGGAGAATACATGGAAACAAGAAGAAAACAAAACAAGGGCAACGTGATTTATCAGATAAGTTACATATGATGAGTCGACATTGCATGGCTCATGGTCACTGTAAAGCCTTGTCTCACTAGAGTTGCCATCAGCTGATTCAGCTGACACTGACATCTGCTCCTACAGCGATGGCTCGACACCAGTCTTTCAAAATTCAGACAAACATGAACAAAGAGAAAAAGTAGAAAAATTTATGGGTAATCTCAATCTGACTCCACTCTTTAATTACCCTCTTTGCCTCATTTCCAACCTCTGCCGCCAACTGAATTAGAATAATATTATTGCTATTACTCACTTGTCTTTCTCGTATGAGTAAATATTGAAAGGACTCAATAACAAATCCCTTTTGATATATTATCATCCATCTTCAAATCCGCGGGGGATGAGATAAAGATTCGAATTTATTGCGACCAAGGAAAACAATTTTGACACATCAGTTTCGTGTGTGGACGAGAGAAAACAAGCAAACATGCAGGCATCTTGAGTTTTAACCATGAAAAGTTAAAAGACAAAGCAAATGTAGCAAGCCAGTGATTATTATTAGAGTAAAAGTGAAAAGTCAAAATGATTTTATTGGGACTTCTGAGCCCTATCCGCTGCTTGATAGGAATCCCCGGCCTTGTTCTTTTCATTAGAGATAATTGATATGATTTAGTTAGATTTTTCGACGAAACAAACATTCCTATTAACTTCTTCATAGGCTCCTTAAGCTATTGAAGACATGATTGCTTCCTACAAAGCTACAATCAACATCAAACTAAAGCCTCATCAAAGAAGAGAAACGCCCAGCATGTCTCCTCCTAATAAAAAAGGGGATTCTAAATCAAGCAAAAGCAACAGATTACATTATCTAAAGGGAATATGGCTCTATAATTACCATGAAACAGTAGTTTTCCTTTCATGAAAGGTTCTTTGATCCCCTCTAACAATGATTTTCTTAGGTCCAGTTAGCATGCACCAGATGGAAACAACATTTGGTGGGGTTTTTGACTCTTTTCCATCACCTTTTTTGTTCACATGACAACGCACAAACCAGCACAAATTTTATCTGACATTTAAAGCTGATATGATAGAAAAAGAAAGATGAGGAAAAACAGCTTTCACTTTGTTCTCTGCGTACACAAACGAAAACTATCAATTATCGAACAATCTTCCTTCTTTTCTTTTCCATTTGTTCTCTGACATCCACTAACTCAAGAGACCCCAACGATCAACATGCACCTCATCAACATCAGCAGAAGAAGCCAAACTCCATTGTTAGTTACTAGTTACACTCGTGCACCCCGCATAACCAAAACCCAATAAACAAGAGCTCCTCAACATGACACGTTCCAAGAAGACACGTGTATCCAATGCAGCCATGAGCTGCCTTGTCCTTTTTTCTTGTTTCTTTATTTCTATATTTTAAAGAAAATCTAGATGACTTTTTGAACCTACTCAGGTCAGGTGTGAACATTGAAAAAACCATGAACCTGGGTTAAGGAAAAAAAACAAAGGAAAAGTGTAACATATTTTCTAAGTACATAAAGACAGATTTCACGTGTCGCAGAGGTAAACGTTCGATTGAGAACTAGCGGGACATCTGGGTGTTTAAGGAGGACACGTCGAGACACGGTTTAGAGTAAGTGAAAAAAGAGAGTCCTGTGGAACCAGACACAGCACAAAGGACGAAATGTCTGGGTCCAAAGAAACTGCCTGGAACTGCAGTTTGAATAATTAAATATAGTAGTATTAATGTAAAAGAGAGTAAAATATTGCGATTAAGAAAAGTTAAGGAATTGATATAACTAAGGAATAAATTAAGTGTAAAAGCAGCCAATGCATGGCCTCGTTAGTGACACCTTGCTGACTTATGACTTGTGTTTTAAGTTAATTTATCTCATGTTCTCACCTAATTAAGAATCAACATATAATAGACTAATGGCGGTCCGTTGTTAGGTCACCTAAATCTCAGCATAGAGATACAAGTTTATTTAATGTAAATTAAAAGAATCTGTCCTGATAGTTGGTTCTGAATTCTTACCGTATAATAACGGTGATTTTTTTTTTTATTTACGAGTTGGTAGAAAGGCAAAGGATTTTTTATTGCTCTTGGCATATTATTCAAATGCATAAACTTCATGAAACTATAAATGTTTTTGAATAAAAGTTTTGTATTTGATCATTTGATATATTGATTAATGTATGATCTCCTTACTTAAAACATAGAATTTAAATTCATCTTCTCTCTATTCTAAAAAAAAAAAATTCATGAAAATACCTTATCTTACTTTCTAATTAAACTGGAATGAAACTTCATGAAGTAAGATTTAAAATTGGATCATCGTCTCAATGCTATGGTGAGATGAATAACATATCGGACCAATTGGGATATACATCAAAAAGCATAGACCACTGGGATAAAGTGCTTGACGATTTCATAAACATAACGAATGAAAATGTCTTAAAAGATAGACAAACTCTTAACCTGTTCCCCAGAAAGTGCAAACATAGTGAAGGCTTAGACTAAATAAGAGAATCAGGGCGAGTACTATGTACGTAGTCAGCATGCTTATTAAATTTCACTTGCCAACTCTTTTGAAAACAGTCATAAAATATGGTTTCCTTTTTTTGGCTTACAAATAAAATTTTGAAAAAAGAAAGTCTAAAAAAAAGATTACAAAAGTTTATCAATAAATTGTTTTTTTAAAAAAAGGTGAAATTTGAAAAATTGGAAATTGGTAGAAGCTTAATTTGTTAAAAGATTATATTATATAGTCTACTCTGAAATATAAGAGACAAAAATAATAACAATGTGTAAGTAATTACATATAAAAAAATAAAAATTTTATATATCTTATTTAGATTATTCGTATGACTATATTTTCGAAATGTTTTATCCTCTCCTTTAATCGAAATACCACACTATTTATTTATGTGCATGCAAAAATGTAGACAAACAAGGGACTCATCACTATCAAAAAATGCCTCTAACCGTTTTTCGGGTATAAGTCGTTTGTCCAAAAGTGCCTTTTGTGGGCGGTCCTAAACCCCGTCCCCACCACTATTTTCTAAACCTACTACCTTTAAAACTAGTCGGTGGAACCTACAATCTCAACCCTACACGTGGCGTGTCCTGCAGACAAGTTCCACATGTCAGTCCTCTGTACGACTGATTAAAACTAGGAGGTCCAGGCGTGGGTCCGAGAGACAATGAAGTCTAGTGTCGGTTCAAATGGGCCTTTGCGCCCGGTCAATAGTGGGGCTTACAAAGTGACACTTGTACGGCTGTCAAGCCGTTTGTTTCATTCCCTGAACAGGAAAAGGAATCAAAGTTTCTCAGGAGCTGAAAAAGGGACAGTTTGCAAAGGTAAAACCGCGCCTACACGGCGCGTGAGAAGCTGATACCGTGGGCACGGGGACTAACGCGCGAATCAGTCGCGTGCGTCACCGGGAATCCTAAGGGGTGGATCTTTTTGAAGGTCCAGGAACAAACACCAACCGCTTTTTCGTTCTGTTCGCTGCATTTTCGGCTAAAACGCGCAGAAAATTTAATAAGTAAAACCTTAAAAAAATGGGAATTACCATAATATCTAAACATTGACCATTGGCAGTAAAAGGAAAATACAACTTTCAATGCTATAATTCAAAACTAAGAAAGATCTAATGCACGAGCACGACAAACCAAACAAGAAAATGCATGAAAGGGGATAATACGATGGAACAAAACGACATTAATGCTTCGTAAAAGTAAAAATAATATGCAGAGAAAGACATATTAGGGAATGAAATATAAAACCGAAGAAAATGCTTACCAAAATTTAAGCTGTTTTGTCGAGAGAATTGTTGTCGATGCTTCTTATACGGTCGAGAATCCCACAGAGCGGAGAAAATGAGCAGAGCCTGAAAGGGTTAAAACCTAAAAGGAGAGAAACAAGGAAAAATGAAGAGAGAGAGATAGGGGAAGCGAGATGGTGGAGGGATTTTATTTATAGAAGGAAAGGAGGGACAGAGAGAGAAAGGGTTTAAGGGAGCATTTTATTATATAATAATAATATATATTTGATTTTGTAAGTTTGTTAAAAGGTCAGGTCATTTACTCGTTTCTGCATTAAAACTTCCTAGAATTGACCAGGTTTGATGTTTGCTGGTGTTGCTATGCAATGACCAAATTAGTCCTGTTATTTTACACTGGTGCTACCATTACCGTCCCTCTGTGTCTTGGCCAAAATTCTTGCCAGTTTGTCACGTTTTCTCTCACGAATTTGTTCTCACTTTATAATGTAAATTCCATATACAACTGTAATTAGAAATATATATATATATATACAAAAAGGGTTATTTTGGTAATGATTGCTACATATTCAATGAATAATAAGAAATATCTATATCTATGAAATATTAATCGCATGCAAAATTTACACTGGGAGACCCATTTTTTGTATAGGAAGTTTTACAGTTCTGGTAAAGATTAAACTGAGGGTTTTACGTTATTGGATGTTTGAAAGTATGTAAGTAGTAATTTATTTGAAAGTGTAAATTTTAATCTTGCTGGTTAAGGGAAATTATGTACAAAGATAATGATAATATTTTACAAATTAACACATTTAACAGAGTTCCTTAGGATACGTAAGCTTAATTATGTTCGAATTCTACTTTTTGATTAAATTATTATGTTTATAGTTAATTTTAAATTTTAAATTATGTTTTTTCCAAATAAAAATCATTAATAGTAGTTTTACAGTCTTGGGAAAAAAGAGTTAAGGTGCTTAAAGCAATTAAAGTGTTAGAGTTGATTGATTAATTATTTTTTATCTAATGGGAAAGAGACGTATAAAAAATGTGCTAAACAAAGGTGTTCGGTAGGTTACGCAAGCTTTTTAATTCCTTGTGACAAAAAATAAAAAAAGAGAAACTTGATATGTGTATATATACATACATTGTATTTGTATTAGAACCCTAATTATTGGATTCCTTTTCCATATTAAAAGAGTAAGAAAGGGCTTAACAGCCATGCCCTTAGTTGCGGTGCAGCACAAACTTCTACCACTCTGAAATAAAAATGGTAAATATGGTTTGTTTTGTTTGATTTATATACGATAATAATTAATTAATCTGTAAAGGTTAAAGAGTAGAAGCAAAATCACGCAAACGCCCCTATTGCATAGGTCTTCAATCGAGGGAGCAAATGTGTCTGCATGTAACAGTGCATGGAGAATAGCTGCGTCGGAACCCAAGCTAAAAAAATTTCTTCGTGGACGTGGAACCTGGAAGTTCCTTGAATTTGTCCTCACAATGGGAATTGCCCATGAAACTTCCTTGCATACTTTTATTTCTGAACTTGCAAGGTCCTCTCTTCTGACCATATGCCCACCAATTAAACAAATGAAATTGGTCCTAAGATTCTCCGTTTCAATGGTTGACAAGTCGTCTGCATTCATATCTTCCTAACTATAAACAACAAGGAAGATGCCAAACTAAATTCCATGCATTTAACTGTAGGCTTATGAATTATATGCCAATAGAAGTACGAACAAGAAGTCAATAAACGGTATTGATTTTTGTTAGTTTTTTCTTACAACATGATGGGGGAGGGATCTCTTATTCACTTTGTTTTATTGGCGAACCTATTTAAGAGACTGGAGGGGTGGAATTCAGTTGGGATTTGTCTCTTGTCGTCAGCCTAAATGTGAATGTGACCGGCC
Organism: Theobroma umbraticum; assembly: GCF_002168275.2. NCBI lineage: Eukaryota > Viridiplantae > Streptophyta > Magnoliopsida > Malvales > Malvaceae > Theobroma > Theobroma umbraticum. Next base: position 6,123,944 of record NW_018397254.1, on the reverse strand, counting down.
CATGCCCCAAGGCAAGCTGACATACTCGTAGACCCCAGATTTCAAGTTCAGCACTTCACAACAGAATCGACGTTTCACTGCCATGTGAAATGAAAAATGTGGAAATTTAAGCCCACAAATTTGACCCGTCGGATGTCGGAAGAAAAGCACTGTAAGTCTTTAATGCAACAGGCAATGTGACTAACGAAGGCCTTATTCAGTCATTTTATGATCACCCTCATGATCAAATAGGCATTAATGGTCCAAGGAGTGAGGGAATTGGTGTAGAGCTTGCAGGTTATGCTTCAGCAATTTCAACCTGACCATCAGAGCAGGTAGCAAAATAAGGCTTCCTTTGGCTTTAGGGTAATCCATAGTGTTTGGGTAAGGCCTCGCAATCGTGGCACACAGAGGACAATTTTATGTGTAGCAAAAAACCTACTGTAAACAACAGGAATACAGTTCAAGAAGCAACTCCTATTAAATTTTGAGTATAATCAAGCATGAGTTTTTTAATGAAGCTTTACTATCAAAAATACAAAAACATGGACCGCTCTTGGATCCAACTATGGCACAACAAAAAACGCAATTTCTACAGTTTGGACCAAGATTACAATATCAAAACTCACCAAGCTGGTGTGGTCAGCAGTCTCCATATTCTATATTCTTAGCCTTTTCAGCATCATCTACACATCAGCATCCTATGCTTCTCTCGGCAAGCAGCATTGGTTAACCATCCTTTGCCTGTTTTGCTATTCTCTACAAACTATCATTCCTGCAATTTTGATGAAATCTCCACCAGTTCATCTGCCTCACCTTCTCTTGCACTCTTTAACGTTTCTTTATCAGTTTTCCGAGAATTGTCTTTCACAGGTGCTTCAGTGGCTTCATTAATTACCTGAAGTAGCTCCAAAGGAGTGGCTGCTGGGTCTAACTCACGACATCCCATTGGAGCATTATGAGCTTCTTGGCCTGTAAGCAAGTAATTAGGCACCTGATGGGAAAAGCGAAACATCTCTTCTTTCGGAACCCTCCTGACTTCCTTGGGGTCCATATGCTTATGAAAAACTGTCCTAAAACCAGCAACCTTGATTAGAGGGATCACAGAGATTCCTTGTTCCTCATTATAGTCGTTGAGCACTTCCACCATGTCATATTTGTGTATCAATTCATCTGGCGTCTGTTCATTCCAATCAGGAGACCAGTTCCTGTAAAGGGCCCAGACATCCCCCTTACTAGGAAATATTCTAATTACTCCACGGTTACCTTTTGACCACTGAACCTTGTGGGAGAAAGCATTTAATGTTTCACTAATTTCATGTCTGCCACTTCTGAACTCCCCACAAGTTTTGGAGAAACCAGAGCCTATCCAGTCTAGCAAACCAAATTCACTGCTACTTCTTGAATTAAGCCAACTAATTTTCATCTTAAAAGGCTTCAAGGAGATCACCTTGTGAATTCGAGCATAGAAGCGGGGCATCCCATCATCATCGTCATATGCAGCCCAGACCTGGTCATCTCCAAAAGAACTTTCACTTCGATCCAAGTCAAAATTGTGAAAATCAGGATCTGGAACATTCATCGAATATAGTGCAATTCCAGTATCTGAGTCATCAGGAGAAGCAGCAGGAGACTGCTTACCTTGATCTTCTTTATTGGTATCACATGCATCTCCATTTGCCATGCTCCTCTGTTTCCTATTTTCTTTCTCTCTGATCTTCTCTTTAACTTTGTCAGCACTTTGTGTTTCAGTTACTGAGCTCCACTCCTTAAGTTTTTTACGAATCACAATCCGAGCCTTATCCACCAGCATGTTTCGAATTTCAAACAATGACAATTCTCTTTCACTGATGGGCTTGTTATAGTTACCAGAATACCCATAATTACTTCCCACTCCAAAAACACCCGTTCCCAAGCAAGGTCCATTCCCCATGGTTGTTTGAGTTGTCATTTTACCTACATAACCATTAACACGAATATCTTCTTTTCTCTTCTTCAGGAGTCTCTCTGCTTTAAGGGCTTCTTCACGCTCCCTTTTCACTTTCTCTTGTGCCTTCCGAACAACACATGCAGCTTCGGCACTGGTGGAAGGTGGTGCAACAGTGCCACTAACACCAGCTGCCCCAGAGAAAGGACCCCATTGGAAGCTTGTATTAATAGATGAACCATGACCGGCCAATCCATCACGTTCTGAATTTTGCATGCTAGACGAATTTTTTCCATAGTTAAATTGATTATTATTTGTAGCATGATGCCCTGAAGCCTGCTTCTGTTGGCTACACCAATTTGATGACCTGTAAACATTTGGAGGTGGGGCCTTTTCTAAAGCCAAAAATGCCTCATGACAATTAGGGCATAAAAGTGTGTGATTCAGGTAAATTCTGAGGTATTCATACTGTGTTTTGCATCTATTGCAAACAGTCCAAAAGGTAGCAGGCTTTTTATTAGAAGGAGAAGCAAATGAGGTTTGACCTACCCGGCTATTACTGTTCTGAGTCCTAGCATTTGAAGTTACAGTAGAACTAGAACTGTGAGAGCCATTTGCTCTGGGTGGGATTGATGAAACCCCACTGTGTGCAGGAAACTTCTGCTGTGTTCCCCTGACATTTATCTTCTGGTTATATGCTAATCTCTTAGCCTTATCTGATAACAAGCTCCAGGCCTCTGAAACAAGCTTAAAAGCACCATCTGCACCTACCGACTTGTTTTTGTCAGGGTGAAGCATCAGAGCCAGCTTCCTGTATTGTTTTCTCACCACCTCATCATCAGCCAATGGGTTCACACCAAGCACACCATACCAATCTGCTTCCCCACTCACTTTATTCTCTGCAGAAATATACACATCAAGTGTTGTCAACATCTGGGCAACACCATCAAGCCCAGGATACAAATTTTGAGCTTTCAAAGCAAACTTTTTAGCTCCAGCATAATCCTTCTCTGTAACCTTCCTTTCAGCAATTTCTTTTGCCCTGAATGCCTCATCTTTGTTGCACTCCATAATTTTGTGATACTTTAATGTGTTACTTTCTCACCTAGGTATTATGAATATGACAAAACGCCAACCAAAACCCACGATTTGCAGCTTAAGGCACTTTCATGCCTTACGACAGAGGTAACGGCTCCAAGTTTTTGATGCCAGGTCCAAAGGAAGAAAATCCTCCTAAATTAGAACAAGTCTGAATTAGAAAACTAATTGAGAAGGAAATGCAATACCAATAGGATAATGTTCTATAAGCTTATACTTTGCTAAAAACAAACAAGACAAATCTTTATTTGAAACTCAAGTTTTGGTTGCTTTCTAGAAAAATCCATATTCTTAACCACAGGTTGCATATTTCTTTATCTGACACTACAATCATACCTTAACTACCAATAACTATCACCATTATTTAAGCAGAAGCATCAATGCAAATTCTTATTAAATCTCAATACATTCCAAATACATATCTAATGCATACGTAGAACAAAAACTGCAACTCATAACTATAATAATACTGTCTCAAATAATAATTATACCATATCCCGCATTTCTTAAAAAGCTCTGACACATTCCATTTCATCACAAATGGTGAAGTTTACTTTCAATCCAATGCAACTTGAGCTGGTAAAATTAATAATATAAGACTATCCTTCCAAGAAAAAACATTGAGGTGCAATTACTATCAGTTCTCTCTCGTGCCAGTGAGCATGAGAGAGGAGAAAGCAAGAGAGGGAATTTTAAATGGATTTAACTCAAACTACTAGAATATTTTTCCTATGAAACAAATAATCCTACAGGCCAAAGGTTAACTTTAGTCAACAATACATCTTACACTCAGAAGGAAATGTGTCCATGAACTCAACCAACATGAGGAAATTAGGTACTTATAAACAGAAGAGGAGAAAGCAGATATCAATATGATAACTATGAACATAGTCAAAGATGTCGTACTTAGACTCTTACATAGAAAAGATGCAACTACTGCCTAAATAACACGTGAACATTGATAGATAATGGAAATTCAGGTATACGGAACATATAAACACATACTTGTCTTTTGGTCTGAGAACTGCCTATGCAACGACAAAAGAACCAAAACTATAGATCCACCCAGACACCTCATCAATGGCTGATGCCTGTTCAAACAGGGACAAGCAGTTTTTTTCTTTTAGTTAATCCAAACGACATTAACCATAGGCACAATGCCACATACCAAATCCCACAACTTTTATGGCTGGGCCCACCTATAACCATAGCCTTGATCAGACATGCTTACTTTTTGTTATCCAGACAATAGTTGTCATAGATGAGATCTTTCCACTTTGCAGACCCAATCAATCGTTCGCATCATGCATTGCTTATATCAATAACTAAATAACAATATTGCGCCTTTCAACAAGCTTACAAGATATTGGATAAATAAAATCCTGAGTAGACACTTAACTATCCATTTCATAAGCTTGATACCATCAGTTACCATTTCATACACAAATATATAAAACACATTGGTTGTGGTTCTTTTGGTTTTCTCTGGCATCCCTCACCTAGTTCAGACTCTAGAAACATATCAAGGAAACACCAAGTGCATAGCACTAAAAGTTTTCCATCATAATTCTTGCACACTAACCTTCACCAAGAGTAACCAATCACCAACATTCCAAATATAGAATGGTCAAAAGTTTCATACGTAGCAGCGATCTAAATCATAAGTACACAAAAAACAACACTTTAATTTCTTTTGATGCAGATAACAAAATTCCTCAACTTATTATGGGCAACAACAACACTGTCATACAACAGACGGTTGAATTTTTACACCTCACCTGTTATGAAGCTAACTTACTCAACATACCATCTCCTCTGGAGAATACCGTTGACAAACTCAATTTCTCAACCTTAACCACATTAATATTTCTATCTACATATAACCATTACGCAACCAGCCCGTGGAACCTCACTAGTTCTTTTTTTTTTTTTTTTTTGTGTTTGCAACAGCCTAAAACCGCAAAATGCTAACCTCTCAAGATCAAAATTTACTATGAGAACCCAAAATAACTCCATATAATCACGGAAAACAACTAGATAAATTAACTTAAAAGGTAATGAAACAACCCTTATATAAACTTTCATCAGCATTTCTTTCCCCATAAACAAAAGATATGAAATTTAGGCCACATTGAATAACCAAAAACAGAATCCCATCTGTAATTCGAACTACTGGAAAAGGACACTGAAGAGTAAATTGACCTTTCCAGGGTCCCCATGGATCTGGCCGTTTCAAATTCTGTTACCCGGTAGAAACTGAAAACCCCAGATTTCTATAAAATTTCAACAAACAGTCCACAGAAATTACCACCCAAAAAGAAAACTTCTTCGACAAAATGAACAAAAAAAGAAAACAACTTAGGTTAGTAAAAATAAAAATATACATAGAAAATATACCTGTGTAAAGAAAGTCTTTTGAAGTGAAGAAATTTTGAATCTAAGACAAGCATGAATCATAAGGTACAGTAACCCATTTTGTCAAAACCCCTTGAGAACCTGAGGAAAATTTTTTCTTTCTTTTTCTTTTTTTTTTCCCCTCAAGTTGGCTCCAAGAAATTAAAATAAAATAAAAGGGAAAAAAATGGGAAAGTAAGTATGGGGTTGGTTTAATATAGTATTAACTTTTTTTGTGTTAACCCTAATACAACTTTTTTTTAATGGGTTTTGATGCAAAAAAACTTAACCATGGTTGGTTTTTAACTCTTGTGATGGGTTTGTAGGATTCCCAAATTAGGTGAAATATTTATTATTTTGGATTCTCTATGAAAAAAAAAATGAAAGTGTAGATTTTGTTTATGTTTTAATGCGAGGAACTACTATTTTCATCTTCCTTCTATTTGCACTTTACAAAAAGGAAAAAGTTTATTAAATAATAATACATCTCCAAAATGGGTACCATTGTTGAGATAGAATTTTTATTTTTTAATTAAATATATATTATATCTAAACATTTAATTCAATAAAAATGTGTGTTCTTTTTGATAAAAAAAATAAATTTGAAATCTATCTTTTTTAATATAAAAATAATAAATAATAAATATTGGCAATATGCATATGACATGTATGTTTGTGTACATAAATATACGTAAACAATGTAGTACATAGTATACTTATGACATAAATCTGATAAAGATAAAAAGAGATCATACAAAAAAAAGATATAAAAGTTGTGTGTACATTAATTATAAACGTGACCACAAAACTCCATTACAAATGGATTCATAGTCATGCTATTATCATCAAGTTTGAATAATAGATACATTGGTTAATAACGATTAATTTTTAAAATACCATTATAGTGTATATTTTAAAATATAAGTTCTATGGTTTTGGTGTTGATAATTTATGTATAAAGATTTATATATGACGTATTGTTTGTATACAATATTTATATAATATCAATTAATCATAAAATATTATTTTATAAATATATAAAGATAAAAATTCAATTTAAAAAAAAATTCTATGAATATTTATTTTTAAGAATTCTTAAATTTTTAAATATATATTAATATAGTAAATTAAGTATAGATACGTGTACATAATTATGATCAAAGATCATTAAAATTGTTATATTTACTCTAACCATGGTTAATAAATTCTTTTATTTATTTTTTATTTGGGAACCATAGTACAGGTTGCCATCTCCAAAACTTGAATGCGTTGTCCTTTTGCAGTGCATTAGTATAACTCAATCTTCTTTTCGGACAATGATGTAAAAGCGCACGCTTACAAAGTCAATTTCTCAGACCAAAATTATAGAAAGAAGAAAAAAGTCCAGCCGATATCAGGGTCTACATGGACTTACGGGATTTCCCCACCCATCTCTAATTCTTCATTTTGGTTGATATTTGATTAATTTCTCTCTTTTTTTCCGGGGTAAAATGTTAATATTTAGGATTAAAAATTTTAAATTTTTTCATCCAAGTACCTAAATGAACAAAAGGCTTAAACAAATTAGTTGTAGCCTTTATTAGATGATCAGCTAGTATATTGAGTAAATACTAAGGCTTTATTAGATTTTAACTGAACATGGAGATGAACACACAGATGGGTAGATATAGGACTAGTTCGGGAATAAACAGGACGTTAGGTCCTTGCATTCCATACAAGAGCAGATTAGGAAACGGAAAGCAATGAATAAACAAATTGTCTCCTTGATATATGCACATAGGCCATAAGGCACATGCAGATTTCAAAATTAAACCAACTAAATTGTCAATAAATCTGCACGAGCAATAAAATAAGGAAATCTAATCATGCTGAGGCCTGCGGATTAGCCGGATCTGCCTTGTCATGGTGGAATCTCACCACAACGCATGTTATATTGTCGGCACTTCCACGGGTAAATGCAGTTTCTGTCAACTTCCGAGCTGCTGTTTCTGGTTCTTCTTCTACTCGGGCAAGCGAAACAGCATCCTGGAAACAGAATTTAAACTTATAGCAAGGCAAACATGCAGAGAAATCTCCTAATAAAATACAGCAGGGACTTCCAATGTTGATTAACCAGTACAGTGTCCTTGGATCACTCTGTGAAATCAAGCAAGCTCATGTGAGCTGGTTAGTCCCCTTTATTTTTCTACCTTTTCACATGTTTAAACTAGCTGAATAACTACTTTATATTTAGGCTTTGCTCAAAAACACTATCAAATGCATGAGTGATACTTGGATGGGTGACTAAAGTGCAGCTACACATGTCAGAGAGACGTTTACCTCATTAGGCACTACATCCCATAATCCATCACTAGCAAGCACGAGCAACTCAAATTCTTCATCTATCTCTTTATCCTGGGATATAACAAACATTAAGAAATAGAAATTTCATTAATCCCACTTTCATGACCTACCACCCCGAAAACAAATAGTATATACAGTATGAATCTGTTGTAGAATAAGTTGTAGTCAGATCAACCTAGATAACAGAAATCACGGGACAAAATAGGATATAGCAAGAGAAAGTAGAACTCAGGTATAAGTTGAATGAGACAAAGGGTCGGTATTCACCATCATATTCAAATCAAAGAACAACCAACAACACATTCTTGAGTCAGCATCCAATTCTAACACATTTAACTTTTGGATGGTTGCATCAATTAGGAAGGGTGTAATAAAAGCTATAATCTTCATCATTCTCTTGAGATGATGTTTTCCCTAAATGAGTCCTTACTGTTAAACACAAGGCAACAGGATGGGAGAAAGTAATTGCAAAATTAAATGTAACAATAGCAATTAAGCTGATTAAAGATTACTAGCTTATTAGTATTTGATTTTGAGGATCACCTGTATCTCTGGTTCTGCAACAACAAATTGCTTTAACATGCGATTACCAAAAGCACGAGACATAGCTAACACACCTCCTACCCTCCAAGTTCCTGATAACAAGATTAACAAGAAATTTCCACTGTTAAACTTTCAGGAGCCAGAAATTCCAATTTAAGCACCAGATGTAATGGAAATTCTTGGTTTTGCTTCAATAAGACAAGGTAGATTTTTAAACAGTATTACCTGCCCACATTACAACCCCTCCAGCATTTTCAATTCTCTTCCGCTCATCACTTCTATTTGGTTTATGATCTTCAGAGAGAGGGATTGCTTCAAAATGAAAAAGAGGCTGCTTCAGGAATCCCATTTAGAAAATGTCGAATCCTCAACATGTTTTTGTATCTAGAGTCAGTATATTCTAATTAAACCATAAGTATCAGTCAATGCAAAAAGTAATATGCATTTCATTTTGTAGTTCACACTTATTAGTGATTAATAAGCATAAATTTTAAATACAAATTACCGCGATTTACCATGACTATTTATCTAGTTATGACAAAGGACAGCATAAAGAAAGGTCAAATGCTTTCAGAAAATGGGGCCTGGTCTCGTTCCCTTTGCCAAGAAGCCTGACTGGCCTCTTGCATTCCTCAATTTCATAAAAACATATCATGATCATCTTCAAGTAATAATATTTGAAGGCAAAATTAATGCGCGTGAAACTAAGATATCAATATGCAATAAAAAAATGCATAGAACACCTTTTCCAGCCTTGGATATTACAGTCCGTGAGTCTCCAACATTGGCAACATATAGATGGTTTCCAACCAACACTGCTGTTGAAGCTGTGGAACCATCATCTCTAAAAGTATCTCTTTCAGAATCCAAGAAGTCTACATCAGTCTGTTGATATGTTTCACCTGCAGCCATAATCCATGAATCCAAAATGAATGACAGAATTCGAATGGGTTGAGAAGCATTTTATGTAGGACCCCATCCGAATGCAAGTTATAGACTCAGGACAACAAAGATATAAAAATATTTGCAAATGCTTGGGTCCTCTATAAAGCTGCAGACAATAAAGGATATCAAACAATTCAAATGCTCCATGAGCACGGCATATAGGAGATCTTGGACGCACTTATGGCCAATTTGGTGTCAGTCATGAACTGTGGATGCTTCATTAGATTCTCAAAAAGGTGTTGCTTCAGATATTCAGCTGCGCGAGAACCACCATGCCCTGCAAAGGCACATAAAAGTGGTTACAAGCAGGGAACAAAAAATCATCCAATTCAGATATCAAAGACATCTTGCTGTCCGGAAAAATTATGGAAATGTTATCCAAATCAGATCACCACGAAGACTGCTGCTAGTAATATTCATCAAGAGATATAAAACGAAAATAATCTAGATTGACGACTGTCATAGCCTCATAATGACTTCTACTCTGATTTAAATGAAATGACAAGAAAGCTTCGACAGACATAACATCAAGTGGGTCCATCTTTGACCCAGAACAACTTTGGAGGCTTGCGCCAATAGTAAGTTGTAACTTGAAAGCATGTCCCAACACCCTACCCCAAGGTTATCACATATATTCAGATGGCCGCATAACGACCAAATACTCAACATACCAACAATTAAACTCACATCTTTTATGATTTCTCTGCCCATCAGTATTGTGGTTGTGAAACCAAATATAGGGGAAAGGCAAGCCCATTGTAGTCTGTGCTCTTCTCTAAATATCCTGTTGGATGGTGCCTTCTAAGGGTTTTTACAATGTGTTCTAGTATATATGTAATATCTTTAATTTCGTATCCTTTCACAAGGCAAGAAATGATAAGAGAGAATCTAACCATCAAAGATTCCAAACATGCAGACTGTCTGCCCGTTAATCTTGGAAGTTTTAATATCATAGAAATCTTCCATTGTTGCTCTTTTCCCCCTGAAACTTGAATATCCCCAGCTTAATCGTCCATCTTCACTGCCAAATCAGACAAGAAAACTACCATGTAAGTGTGGTTTTAAATATAAAATGAGTAAATAAGATCGCATATAGAAATAACAAGAACTATACAATTGTATAGTAACTCCGTAACTAGGCAAAGCGTTCGTTGAACCAAACATGCAAGGAAAAGAACAAATCTGACTAAATAATTAAAAAACCAGCATACAAATAACTCCTAGCAACATTTATTCATCAGCCAAGTCATATTTAGAGCCAATAATTCGCATGTTTGATTCTAAATAAATCATGATATTTGTCTATGACTGGCTATACTTACAGCTCAATGTGCATGATATAACAACTATCTAAAACAGGTGGAAAGCTATTATTTACCTTTTCCACCCTCCGCTAACATATCCACCATCATCATCTTTCTCTGGAAACATATTAACAACGGGACCCTGGCTTGCAGTTGCACCTGTATCAACCATCATCTTTGCACTCGTTTGAAATTCACGATTCCACCAAAAAGTTAATCCAGCACCAACATGTGAAGTCCTTCCGACACTCCTTAAATGCACCCTTTTCGGTGTTAATAATGTTCCTATATGCCCAGTTTGAACAATTACACTCCTTAAACAACTGTTGCATACCATCTAAAATGGTTCAATTATGGCCTTTTAACGCCAGATCTTCAGGCATATGGGACAATGCTGCCTAACAAAATCAGTAACATTACGAAATTAAAAATAAACAAGGTTTTTTAAGTTTTAATTTCGAAATTGAAATATATAATTATTCATCCCGCCCACTAACTAATTCTTAAAATGATCATTAAATAAAATAACACACAATTCGCATAGGTTCAATGGATTCCAACAAAAATGAATTATTACACGTTAAATTTGAATATACTATATATGTTTCTTAATGAACATTTTCTTAATATCCATAAGAAGCAAAAATTAGCATTATTAAGCTAAGTTTTCTACTTAAAGTAAGTTTGATCGGCATAAGAATAATGAAAAGAAAAATCTGGGAGAAATCAAAATCTTACATTTACTTTTCAAAGTAATCGACTCATTTCTTGAGCTGATAAATCATTCAACAGAGAGGGAATAAATCAAGCAGCATTTTTTCGATCAAATTTAAACGGAACTTTACAAACAAAAAGGGATCACTCGTTGGAAACTTCGGATAAAAGAACCGGATCGGATCGGGGGATCCGGACAGTTAGGATCGGGTCCGGGTTGGAACACGTGGAGGATCCGAATCTGAAGTGGATGTTAGTAGGAATCGGCCGCGTAGCGTAGTTTATTTCTCTCCCTAGAAAAACCGAGAGGAGAATCTGAAACCCTAGAGAGAGAAAGCGATGGAAAAAGAGAAGGAGATTTGAAGAAACTTGTAGAGCTATATAGTGGAGCGAGAAAGAGAAAGTAAGAGAGAGTGCTGTGGAGGAGAGAGAGAAAGAAAGAGCTGGCAAGTTTTGTAGCTTCCCACCGAGGAGAAGTAGCAACGTGGCACTCTTCATGCATTCACTTTTTATTTCCCGGAGGGTTGATCCTCTGCGCCCGCGCTTAGAAATTGCGTTATAAATTTTAGGTAAATATTATTACGTTCTTGAATTATGAATTTGTTATAATAAATGGATTTGAATTCTACATTAGTAAATGATAAAGTAAGTTGGGTACATAAATAGATCTTTTATTATTGATTAAACGTATTTTTTAGATTAAGAATATTGACTTGTAATTTATAAGTTTATTTAAATTATATTTTTAAAATTTAAGATTATACGAGATTAAATTTAAACATTGATGATATTTGATATCAGAATAGATTTCAATTTTCACTGATGTAAATTCTCATGAGATATAAGAGTCGAGATAAACCCACACTTACATAAGAATCACCTTTCTCTATAAGTAAAAAGTCAATACAATAAAAACGTTATACAATTAGATGAAATAGAATGTCACGAATTTCACATCAATAAAAAATAAAATGAGTCTTAAGTATATAAATATGGATCTTTCAATATCTCTTAGAAATACCTTTTAAATTAAGAATATGAGTTCATGATTTATAAGCTTTAAGTTTCGATCCATAATAAAATAATGGTTCTCATATAAAAAAAACAAAAATGACTAAAATTTTCTCAAATGTTTCCCAAAAACAAAAATATTACTTTGAAAGTTTATCAAATATTTTTTTTTATCTTAAAAAAAGTTTTGATTTAAAAAAGTTAAAAATTACTATATTTAAATTATTTGTTTCTTTTAATTATTTATTAAATAATTTTTGTTATATTTATTAACAACTTTCTTTAAAAATATAAAAGTAAAATCATCCATTAAACAGAATCTAACTATATTGTGTATAGAATATTTTTTGAAAAAAAAATTCTTGTCGTATTTAATTAAATATTAATATTTTTTATAAATTTAAATAATTTATTTTTCTAAACAAATTTAGTTAATTTGTATTAAAATTTTGTTTTGATTAATATTTTATTTTTTATAAAAAACAAGAAAATAAAAATAAAAAAATAAAAAATTCAATCAAATTAACATAAAAAGTACTAATTAGGTAACATTTTGGTTTTTGAATGGCACATATAATTTTCAAAATAAATAGGAGGCTCAGCTTGTGGAATGTAGACCGTAGAGGGAACGAGGCCGGCCCGCGGTGGAATCGGGTACCCGATCCAGGGCAGACAAATCCAATTCGCAAGTCACCGCTCAACGAGTGCGCTTTGCAACCTTCGCAAATATCGCTACCATCTGTCCAAAGCGTCCAAACCGGCCCATTTGACAATATTTCTGAACCCAAACAAAAGAAAAAAACAGTAAAAAATATTTCTAATTTACTTATTTAACTAAAAAATAAAAAGGTTCAGTTCTTTTTTTGGGCCTCGAAAGTATCACATTGAAGAAAACTGGGCAAAGCATGGGAATGGGATTTTATAAAAAAAAAAAAAAAACTCAGAATAGATTAACTAGCAGAAACGTACCAGTTGGTTGTAGTCTGGCACCAAGAATAATTTAAATGCAGAACTGACTTGCAAGTGCCCAGTGATCACAAGGGTTTATTTTTAATGATAAAAATTGAATTTACTCCGCATTTATTGATCGTGTGGTGTTCCAGAACATCATCGAGTAAATGCGTTTCATTCGTGAGTAGCTATGACTATGAGTATATAAAAGGCAGCCAAGGTTGGATTATTAAATAGCAGTGTCGGGGTCCTTCATGCAATGAGCTAGCAATGGTCCGGATCTGACTTGTGACATCCGCGGCCCAAACATACAGTAAAGATGATATATCTATCGATATCTAGATTCTAGACCGTTATGGACAGCAAATATGAAGCAGCGCAGGTTTAAGTTTCCTTGGACTATTCAAAGGCAGGCAGTGACTTGGGCCCATTAGCCTATATATGGAATATGGGTTTTGGGAAGATAAAATTTGATCTAGGCTCTAAAGATTGGGTGTGAATAAATTCAAATCAGATTAATTGTTTACTTAAATTAAATATGTTGATTTGAGTAAAATAGTTCGGTTTAAATGATTCATGAGATTAATTAGTCTACAATGTTTGATGGAATTAGTTTTTTTATCGGTTCTTAATTTTAAAATTTTTAGATCAAATTTTCAAAAAAATCAAATTAATTTTTTATATATTAATATATACATTATTATACATATATATTAAAAAATTAATATTAAAATTAATTAATAATATACTTAAAATATATTAATTTATTATATATACATATACAAATCATAATCATAGTAATTTAATTTTAAGTATATATACTTATTTATAAATCTGTATTAATATGAAATTACAAATTATATATTTTAAATATAACTTATATGTTAATATTATAATATATAATAGTAAATATCTTACGTATTATTATATTACACTTATTACATCTTAATAATATTTTAAAATATAAAATATTATGAATATATATAATTGTATAAATATTATATATATTTAATTTGTACATAACCATTACTGTATCTTATAATAAACTTTATTTATATGATTATACTTAATAACTTTATTAATTATCACTTTAATTTTTATAACATATTATTTATAATTAGTTAATATTTGTGCAAACTTTGATATAAAATTTATAACATATAAATTGTGTTATTAATTTCATATATGCATAATAAAGTAATATATAATATATATACATATATTTAATTTATACATAAACATTACTGTAACTTATAATAGACTTTATTTATATGATTGTACTTAATAATTTTATTAATTATCATTTTAATTTGTATAACATATTGTTTATAATTAATCATTATTTATACAAACTTTAATATGAAAATTAAAATATTATAACATGTAAGTTGTGTCATTAATTTCATTTATATAATAAAGTAATATATTATATAAATAATTTATATATTTTATAATTATAGATGAAGTTTATAAGTTTTAATATTATAATTTGTAAAAATTGATTTAATATTTTTTATATTTAATCAACTTTTTAAAATATTTAATCTATTTAATTATTAGATATAAACGGACAAAACATTTAATCCGCCTTTTTGCTTCTGCCTGCTGCTTTAAACATTGTTTTAGGTTAGTGCCAACTCAATCCAACTCAATTCAGGCGTGGGATGGGACCATTAGACTGTCACTTTTCTCATGCCCAAGCCTAAGCTCATCGCTTATCATGGTAAATGTTCATGAAAATAAAAAGACCGATCTATTGTCTAAACCAGTTAAACAACAAGTTAAGCCAGGTGGTCTTGTCGTGGCCTGTTCATTAAACTCAGAATTGAAAAAACTGGTTGGCTAAATTTCAAAATAGAAAAACAAAAACCATTTAAATCCAGCCCAAGGTAACTGACCTTCCTTTAAATTGTTTGATCTGTGTTGTTGACTAGTGCATTGTAAGTGACTTGGTTTTTTAGTTGCTCATTGAACTGTAAATCACGTGAACAACTTGTTCTTTTGCTGAATTACTTTTGAAAGAAACATCCATGCATATCATGAAAAGGTAAATCGATATTAAATTATGTTCTAAACTTCATAGGTTTATGTTGGGTGAAGTTCATGTAGAATTTAATTGAAGATTTCTTAAAATGTTAGAAAGACAAGGTGTAATATTAATAATGTATGTATATTTAAGTATTATGGAAACCTTTTTAAATGACAAAAATGTTTGTTTATATTTTAAATTATCATTTTAAAACTATTTTTATTATTAATATTAATAAGTTTTATCTAATTTGTAAATATATAAGAATTTTAATAGTATTGAATAATTTATAGGTTAATATTACAAAATTTCCACAATATATAATTAAAATATGATTTGTTTTTATATATAATTATAGTTTAATTATATTTTTTATTTATAAATAATTAATTTTATATTTTATATATAATTGTTATTTAAAATAAAAAAAATCCTTATGCAACGTAAGTTACAATAATGCTAATATAATTTATATGGACGATGAAAATTGGCTCCCTAAAAATTAAAGAAGTGATGTTGCCAAGACAAGAATTTTGTATAGATTTCGTCAGTTAACAAGTCAGCAAATTATTGGATATATCGAAAGCAAAACACGGAAGATGACGAGACCTTGTCCTATTCAATATCCAACATCCATAGACCATCGTCAATTGTGTTATCCAAAATTGCAAACGGGCAAATTGGGGCCAGGGTACGCTCGACTTTAACTCTTAACCCAACTCAAACCATTTGGTTAAGTTTCCTAACCTCTAACTTTGTGAACAGTTTCTTCAGTAATAATTTAAGTTTTGAATATTTTGTGACAATTGATACAAGAGTCATAATTTAGTTGTTGCTTATTCTTGTAAGTATAATACTCAAAATTATGTTCAAACTGTAAAAAAAATGTTTAATACAAAATTCAATTATTATTATTATCGTTGATCTATTAATTTAGCACTTGAAATTTAAATCCCTGCCCGAATATACAAAGGAAATTCAGCATAGGAGCAAGGGGTACGGAGGCAAAAATCCTCTGTGATCAGCCTCGGGTTCTGGGTCAACAAGGGCGCCGACAATCTATGCCACTGACTTTGACTTCTGTAAACACACACTCTACGGTTTTTGGCGCATCAACGCGATGCCATGAGAACAAGTCTCTGATCCGGTTCTCTTTTATTTAAATCTGCACACTTCCCAATCATATCTCGCCACATCATCCCTTTACAATCAAAAGCCAAAGCACCAGCGACTAGAGGAGGGTAGAAATAAGGCCATTTACCGCAGACCTGAACAGCTGAGCAACCTGGCAGCGGACGAAATTGGATAACAGCGAACCTGAGGGAAAGGCCAACGCAGAACTTACCGTATGGAAAGCTTTTTCCCAGTGGACCCCGAGTCACAAGAATTTCTTGCTTCCCTAACTGCACTCTCTCTCTTTGGCCTTGTGTCTTTAATTTATTAAAGGCAAATGGAAAAAGAAAAACGACTCAATCCCTGACCCCATACCCTACTCTAGATATTTCCCGGAAATTTCTTCCCCCTTCCCTCCCCCTCTCTCTCTCTGAAGGGGAAAGGAAAGAAGAAGAAAATTTTAAGTTCGGTGATTCATTTCCGCCTGGTTTAGACTCCCTTGAGATTTCTGACTTTGTATGTTTCCTTCTTCCTTATCTCCATATTTTTTTTTTGCATTTGCCTTGGATAATATTCATATATTTAACTTGATTATTATTTTTATTTTTATCTTTATTCGTCAACTTTATGGAGGAGTGTTTTGAATTTAAACTTTCCCGACAGCTTAGGGCTACTTATTTTTGAGAACAGGTTTAAACGGTTTGATCTTCGACTTGAAGAAACTGAAACTGAAGAAGTTGCTTGCTTGTATGTTCTTTATTTACTACATTTATTTTTTCTAAAATTTGGCTGGAATAATCATGTAATTCAAGAGGAGCTTCTTCCAATTATGCGTAGACATTACTGTTGAGTACGGTATCGCTTTTTTTCGTTTTCAGATATTTTTGGATTTTTGTCAATTGGAGTTTGTGGCCTATCTGCAACTTTACATATGTCACTTTCTTTTCTTTCCTTTTTTCACTGATTAGTATGGTTATGCAACGATTTAATGGAGGTTATTTTCTATTATCTTCATGTGAAGGGATAGTAAAATTGACTGATTTGTTGTTTCGGCTTTGTAACTGATTGGACGTAACTAATTTTATGTCTGGTTTTTTGTTGTCTTTAACATTTGTGCAATGGTATATATTTTTGCCGTTGTGGTTGTCTATAGTTGTGCCTGGCCTGCAATGGAGATTAGGATGTTCTAACTTGGTGTTTTATTTCTTTTCCTCCCTTTTCAGGGTACGTGAAGAAGTTTCTTAAATTTATTTATGTTTCAGAGTTGATTCTTCTTCTTTTAGAGGTCGGATCATAAGGAAAGCTGTAGTTATGAATTATCCGCCAGAAAAGTTTGTGAGGTCGGTACCTTCTTGCATTTTTATTGCTTTTGTTACGTGAAATGATGATTATGTTCTTTTTTTACTGGATTCTCTGCTTGATTTTAGGTCTTAGATGTCCTTTTTGATTCCAAAAGCCATTAAGATACTATAAGATGTGTGATTTTGCAAGCCAAACCATTAGCTCAGGCATCGTCCACCCTCTGCATTACCCAATGTTGCTATTACTGATACCCTTTGGCTGTAGATACTGTCATTGACACAGCCATGACGCTGCCACTTCTTTTGAGTGACCTTAGCCTTCATCTACTGCTTCCATAACTATTAATGCATCATTTCTCACACAACTGCAATTTTATGCCTTGTCTGTTAATGTGACATATAGCGTGATTAGTATAGGGCTTTGATTTTCTCTTACTAACTTTTACTTTTTTCTACATAAAAAAATAGACTTATTTTCTTCAAATCAATTTCTGTCTTCCAGGTTCCAGGATTGGAATTCAGAGAAAAGCACTGAGGCACATTATTCTGATAATGAGGGGATAAATTCAGGGAGAGTTAGATTTGCCATAAATTCATTTTCAGAAAAGTTTCAAAGAGGGGTTGAATCTGGTTCTGAAAGGATTAAAGGGATTAGAAAGTCATTGAGATCTTGTTCATTTAACAGAGTTGTGGCTAAAGGCTTTGGATCTAGTAAGAAAGTTCTTGATCCACAGGGGTCATTCCTTCAAAGGTGGAACAAGATATTTGTATTGTCGTGCATAATAGCAGTCTCTATTGATCCTTTGTTCTTTTACATCCCAGTGATTAATGATGATAAGAAGTGCCTTGCTTTGGACGAAAAGATGGAAGCTACAGCCAGCGTGTTGCGTTCATTCACAGATATCTTTTATGTAATCCATATTGTTTTTCAGTTTCGTACTGGGTTCATTGCACCTTCTTCTCGTGTCTTCGGAAGAGGTGTTTTAGTTGAAGATTCGTGGGCAATAGCGAAGAGGTATCTGAAATCATATTTTGTAATCGACATTCTAGCAGTTCTTCCCCTCCCTCAGGTAAGAAAACCTCGTAGACCTCTGAAAATGTTCTTTCTCTTGTATTTACCTGGTTAAAATGTGAGAGGTAATTTTCTATTTAAGCTTTAAAAGTTAAAATGCAGTGCATGGATGAATCTTTTTAATTTGTTGGGTGAGCAGAAGCTTTATTCTTGTTGTGCTCTTTGCACTGTGAATAGTATTTAGCAATTCTGTTGTAACTGTAGTTGTTGAACCATTCTAAAAACTGCTGTAGCAAGAGTGAGTTTTCAGGTTGTTCAAAGGGTAACTCTAATTGTGCTAACTAAGCTTTTTATCTTTGATGGAAACCTAATGACTTATCACTGTCTTTGTTTCAATGAACTTGTGCCTGTAGTCATGACTCCTATACTATCATGTGCAATATCTTATTGAAGTTATAAATTCATCATCATTTAATTTGATACTATCTGCTAGGACTTTTAACTTGTTGTTCTTTGTCCAGGTGGTGATTTTAATTATCATACCACATATGAGAGGTTTGAGGTCATTGAATACCAAGAACTTGTTGAAGTTTGTTGTTTTCTTCCAATATCTGCCAAGGTTTTTTCGAATATATCCTCTATATAAGGAAGTTACGAGGACATCTGGCATACTAACTGAAACTGCATGGGCTGGAGCTGCATTCAATCTGTTTCTTTACATGCTAGCAAGCCATGTAAGTTTGCTAGATGGTAGTAGAATATTTTTAACCATAATTATACATTTTGTTATATTCGCATTTTTGCATGTACTTTTTGTGTTTGGCTTTGGCTCTTGAGTGGTTTATTGCTTGTAGGACTCGAGATTTCAAAATTAAAACAGCATAATGAGAGGGAAAAGCTTAAAAAAAGGAGATCTCTAACCATATGGATTTTGTTGCATGTGGAGGAAAGGTGTTCTTATGTCTTCCGAAGTCAATCATCTTATTTTTATGATTATAATTTTCATTAAGAAGACAGCTGATGTATATTTTTTTAAACTAGAGGTCGAAGCTGGAGTATGGGAATTTGAAAAGCCATAACTTGTATTACGAAGTTGTGGATTAAGATTTGATTGAAATGGGTGGAAGAGTTTAGCATGAAATGTAAAATATGAAGGTTGCTCTAACTTCAGAGCAAGTACATGAATAATGATTCAATATAAGGTAGTGAATAGGTATATAATATCTATAATGGATTGTTTTCTTCATCTTCAGTGGTCTCCCCTTGTCCCTAAGATCCTCACAAAAAAATTTGTGTCTTAACATTTGTAAAAAGTTGGACCTGTTCTTAAAATTGTTGCTTTTTTTTTTTGAAAGTCAATTTGTTGGATTAAAATTGGCACTCTCCTGTGGAAGATGTAACTTTTTGTTTTTTCCTGTCTATGTTATATTTATGCATAAAAGCTGATTACTTATATTTTACAAAAACTGATATCCTCCAAAGGAGGATGTATTTTTGTATCCTACACCTTTAGCATGCCAATTTGTGCTTTTGAACTAACAATGAGGAATTGTTGCCTGGGTGTTATTATTGGCATATGCATCAGTTAAAACATTTTAATGGTATGAATCTGGTTAACTGCATATTATAAGCCTGGAGCTGTTATATTTTCTCTTTATAATGTATCTTTTATTGTGACTTAAAGCCTAATTCATGCTTCTGCCAAATTTTCCAATGGTAAAGTGACTAGCTTTTCTTGTAGGTTCTTGGAGCTTTTTGGTACTTGTTTTCCATTGAAAGGGAATACACCTGCTGGAAAGATGCCTGTAAAAATAATTCTGCTGGATGCCCTGCCCATTCATTATCTTGTCCTGGTGATTCTTCTGTTAGTGCATTGCTAAATCAATCATGCCCTATACAAACACCCAATACAACACTTTTCAATTTTGGAATATTCCTTGATGCCCTTCAATCTGGTGTTGTGGAGTCAAAAGATTTTCCAGAGAAATTTTTTTACTGTTTTTGGTGGGGCCTGCAAAACCTAAGGTGCGCTCATATATGATCCTTTTCATTTATTTTCCTTTGCCCATAGAGTTTTTGCTGGGTCCTTGCTTGTTTCTCTCTACTAGATGGGCCGTATTTCAGCTATATTTTGCTAAATCTTTTGTTTTTTCTGAAAAGTATTTTGCTAAATCTTTGACTCCAGCTTAATTGTGTTCTGTCCATCTCTAATATGCTTGTTGCCATACCTTTTTTTGAGTTCTTTGTCACTAGTTTTGGTAGTTGACAATATTTATCATTGATCTCCCAACCATGGACTCTATTTATAGATAATGTCTAATGTTGTTTTTATTATAATGATAAAATGAATCTTTATTTTGTTGGACAAAATTTACGAATCTAATTAAATAAGATTTTCCCCAGCAAGTATTTACTCTTTCAACATAGTTTTTGCCATCTAGGTAAGTTGTTAACTCATGACCTCTCAGAATCATAATAAAAATAAATGAAGTAGTCTCTTGTTTTTATCATCTTGTCTTCGCTTTGAGGGGGTGGGTTGCAAAAATTTGCATGCGGTGTACATCGCACATATAATGTGATGAACCTCCCTTCTCATAATATATGTGATGATCATTGATAGAACTCAGGGTGTAAGCATTTGCCCTTTTCCTATAAATTTGTTCATCATTTTTTTCCTTTTTTTTTTTTTTTTTGAGGTGGGTGGGAAGTGATGTTGTGATCAGTGACTAATGTTTGATGCAGTGATGAAATTGAGATTGATTCATGACAGTGCAGAATGCTTCATTAGCTCTTGTGGTGCTTTAAAAAACTGCGATTAAATGCTTTTAAGAGGTCTCTGCTGAGTGATGGCTTTAATTATTGTCTTCTTTATTTAGGCTTGTTGAAGATTGACTCTTTTGTCCATCTTCAGTCCAACTGAGTTTTTATAATTTTGGACTATATTCATTTACTTTCAATTTTCTTTTTTAAAACAGGTTTTTGTTTTCTTCTATTACTTGTATTCTCTCTCTTTCCTGTGGTTAGCATATTGCCATTAAGTTCTGACACTAGTGTCTGGTATCTTTGTGCTTCACTTTTTTGCAGTTCTCTGGGTCAGAACCTTGAAACTAGTACCTATGTTTGGGAAATCTGCTTTGCAGTTTTCATGTCGATCTCGGGCTTGGTTCTGTTTTCATTTCTCATTGGAAATATGCAGGTTAGTACCAAGAATCTCTGTTCTTTGAATTTGAATGTCAAGTTATTCGGTTTGTAGCTGCGGAACTGGTTTCTAATTTATAGTAGGACAGATCATTTGGTATCTTTAAATCTTTCTACTCTGAAGGCTTTTTCTAAAGAATTTAGTTTCTACCGTTGTGAGTTTTGTAAGTCTTCTGCATAAGCTGCATGCTGTTCACTGGACTGTACTTCTGGATCCCCAATCTCTTCTCTTGAGAAGCATAAGTAATCTGTTTGCAATGGCTGAAGCTTTTTTGTTGATGTCAGATTTTATAATGTCCAAGCATTTTGATTCTCTCTCTCTCTTACTTTCTCTCTTATATTTATTATACAATGTGTATTGGGAGCAACATATAGGAAATACGTGACTCATGCTGTTACTTCTGCAATTCTTTCTGTTGCTTTCTCCAACAATTTACAAGGAGATATTAAGCAGCTCTACGGTTCTTTAGTTGTGTCTACTGTGAAATAGTTTGGATGCTCCAACTTCACTCTTACTAAAGAGACCATTAATTATAGGTTATGATGAGTCAAATTTGCTGTGAAACAGACATATTTGCAGTCCACGACTACCAGATTGGAGGAGATGAGAGTGAAAAGACGTGATGCAGAACAATGGATGTCCCACCGCTTACTACCAGAAAATCTGAGGGAGCGGATAAGACGATATGAGCAATACAGGTGGCAAGAAACTAGAGGAGTTGATGAAGAGAATTTACTTCGTAATCTCCCCAAGGACCTTAGAAGGGATATAAAGCGCCATCTATGCTTGGCTCTGCTCATGAGAGTAAGTGCCTTGACCTTCTGATCATTGTTTTAATTGGATTGCATCCTTTTCTGGAGTAAGATTGCTAGATGTTATTATTTGACTTGCATTTGTTCCATTAATCACTAATTTTAAGGTTATCTCACTCTTTTGCTTTGATGTTACAGGTGCCCATGTTTGAAAAAATGGATGAACAATTATTGGATGCAATGTGTGACCGTCTTAAGCCGGTTCTCTACACAGAGGAGAGCTACATTGTTCGGGAGGGAGACCCAGTTGATGAGATGCTCTTCATCATGCGGGGTAAACTATTGACCATGACAACAAATGGTGGAAGAACTGGCTTCTTTAATTCTGAATATCTGGGGGCAGGAGACTTCTGTGGAGAGGAACTTCTTACATGGGCACTGGATCCCCATTCTTCATCGAACCTCCCAATCTCAACTAGAACTGTTCGAGCCCTTACTGAAGTTGAAGCTTTTGCTCTAATGGCTGATGACTTGAAGTTTGTTGCTTCTCAGTTCCGCCGGCTTCATAGTAAGCAGCTACGTCACACTTTCAGGTTCTATTCACAGCAGTGGAGGACTTGGGCAGCTTGTTTCATACAAGCAGCTTGGCGCCGGTATAGCAAAAAGAAACTGGAAGAATCTCTTAGAGAAGAGGAGAATAGATTGCAAGATGCTTTAGCTAATGCTGGTGGGAGTTCCCCAAGTTTAGGTGCCACTATTTATGCCTCACGGTTTGCTGCCAATGCACTTCGTGCTTTACGGCGAAATCGTACTCGTAAAGCGAGGTTGCCAGAGAGGGTACCACCTATGCTGCTTCAGAAGCCAGCAGAGCCAGATTTTACTGCTGAAGAACATTAGGCAGGTAGGTTTCTCTCTCTCTCTGTCTTGTTATATGAAAGTTGTGTTTGGAACAGAGTAGGAAATCTCATCCCTCCCAAGACAGGGAAACGTGTAATGGTAGAAAGCTGCCGTTTGTTGTGTTTGAGGTCTGTATATGTTGTCTATGTAAATCTTCCATTATTCTTTGTTCCCGATCAGTTGTCAGCAATTACCGCTTTGTTCTACTGCAGTTACTATATATAAAACATTCAGTATAACAGATTGAAGAGTTTTGCTGCATCATGTAACATGGAGAACAAAGCCTTGCAGAGTAAGTTGAAAAAAGTGCTTCATTTTTTTAAAAAATCCTACCTTAGGCTTAAAAATCTAGTGGGCTATTCGTTGAAAGCCTCATAAAGATGCCAGATGGACCACTCTTAACTCACTCAGCAGCAAAATTGCTTTGTTAATTAAGGATTTGTTTAGTAATTAAAAAATAATTTGTTGGAAAAAATTAGTGTAAAATATTTTATAAAAAATTTTCATGTTTTTGGATGTTTGGATAAACTATTAAACATATTTATTATTATTTAAATCATCTTGTGAAAAATATATGTTATCATCATTAATGGAATTATTTGGGTATTAAAATAATAAATAAGAGTTTATCATTTGTTTTTTACATTAAAATTAAGAATAAAAATCAAAATAAAAAAAACTAATAATGATATTTTCAAAACATTTAACCATCATATATTTTTTTTACTAAACATTGTAAAAATATCGATATTAATCAGTTGTGTAAAATATTTAAAATTTATATTTATAAATATATATTTTTTAAATGATGATTATTAAAATATTTTTTGTTTTAATTATTAATAAGGTTTATTCAATTTATAAATAAAAATATTAATTGAATTGAATGGTTAGATTAAAAAATATTTTTTAATTTTAATAGTAATGGATAATTTAAATATTAATATTTTAAGTTATTTTTTAAATTAAATATTAATGTTTTAAGTTAAATATTAATATTGATTAAACTTATTATGTCAAGCTTAGTATAAGAGTAATTTTTTCGTTTTCTGAAAAATATCTCACACTTTTTAAGAGCATAAGACATTTTACATAATCTATAGTTATTTTTTTTTGTTGCCTTATAAAATATTTCACATTTAATATATTTTTTTTCATTTTTTTAAATAAATATAAATTTTAAAAATATCTTTCGAAAACTATATCACATCAAAACAAATAGACCTTAAAAGTATTTGCCATGACATGGTATGGTTAGCCAGTGAAGCATACCCTCCTTTATTTGATTGTGATGGAGGAGGAGTCTGAATGGAGTGGTTTGGAGTCTGAAAAGTCTTGTATACATATTTGGGTTAAAGATCAGAAACTTCTCCATTTTTGGATTGCATTGGGAGCTTTCAGAAGATGATATTATATATATGTATATAAGACGAAAGGAGACATTTCAGCTTTTGGAAACACTGGCATCTCCGCCTGGATTCCTGACAATAGTACAAATAAAACTCCATCACTCAATTGATGAAAAACTTGATACCTTTTTAGATGCAGTAGTTGACTCTACGAGGTCTACGCACCATGGACGCATATGAAAGTTGTTGCTACTGTAATCAGAATCGTGTTGTTAAAGCTTAAACTTGTGTGTTTCGTTTCGTTTCGTTGGTGTTGACATGGGGATTTGTGGTTGAACTAGGAAACCATGAAGAATACGGTACTTCAGTTGGGAGAAAGAAGAATATCGTACTTTTGTTTTGCAGCTTGTCTGCCTCCTTCCCCTTGCTCGAGACAGTGATTTTGAATGTTTTCAAACAATTAAAGAAGGATTCAAACCTGAAATATCATGTTCAATGTTCTGATTTCAGTAACCATTAAGTTAATATTAGATGATTGTTATTAGTATAATATAAGACAAGACATTATCTAAAACTCGTCACTAACACTAAGAAAAAGAAATTGCAGTTACTGCAGCAAGTTCCGTAAGGTTTAAATGTTAGTATAATAATGACATTTAATGAAGTATATAAATGATAATCTATATCTAATTTTATATATTATCAGTAAATTACAATTGGCGTCCTTATCGTTATTGACAACCAATACTAAAGAAAACGAAAGCCATGAGAATTTTGTTGATTCAACAATAAATCACAGTCAAACTAGATAATTACATGGCAAAACAGCGATCATTCACCACTTTGCCGCTGGTGAGGGTACATATTTCCTCTAGCAAAATCTTACCATTCCTTTAGAACTTCTTTTGGAGAAAACATTGTTCTATGATATAAACTGCACAATACCTGTTTCAGGCGATTTTAGACAGTTGCATGTCATTGAAGCATACGACATATCCATTAATGAGAAATTGCTAAAAGGGTATCTCACTATTGTGCTATGGAAGCTTGCAATATTGACATAGCCCAAGATACTAATCCTCAGATTTCTTGACGGCCAAACAGAACTCTCTGTTGTCCTAAATTAGATACGTGCTGCTGGTAACTATACAAAATGACAGTATTCCACTAAATGCAAGAAACCGGGCTTCCCTAAAAGAGATGGCTGGACAGAACAAGAGGCTTCAGTTTGGCTTTCATCTCCTTGGAATTTGCCCGGAGGATACTATCTAGAGTTGAAACAGCTTGTACAATGTGTCTCCCTTTATTCAACATAATGCAGCTTGCCCTGGCAAAATAAAATGAGGAGCTTTTAATCCTCCCGTGCATTTGAACGTTTAAGTGCAACTTCTTCTAGGAGAAAGGAGGAAAAGAAACATAAAGAACTTCATTGAAATCTTATTACAATGGAATTCAGATTCTTGTTGGTATGTATGTTAATTTAAACAAAGAAGAGTTCGAGAAAGATGGGAGAAGGAGGCTGAGGTGGCGGCAGTGGTGGAGGGAAATCCATTGGCTCAAGACCACTTCACTCAACAGAAGGAAAAGTATTTGTATTATGCTATGCCAGCATAATATGTGAGAAGCTATATTAATAAACAAAACTTGCATTCAGGATGGTGGAAATGCATGTAAAATTGGCTGCATAACTACTGAAGTGCTTATGCATCTCAAAACACATTATGAGGAGTTAAATGAATTTCATTGATCAATAATATGTAAATAGCCAGGGAAATATAATTGGACCACTTACCTCCTTCCATTTGCAACATCAGTAATCTCAGCTCTGGTAGGAATACCAGATTTGACAAGTGATTCCAGGACCTGAGTTGCCCAAATAACTGGTATATGAGCAGCGCCACAAACAGACAATATTTCCTCTTGTATATCAGCCAATCTTTCCCAGCCACACTCTACTGCAAGATCTCCCCTGGCAATCATAACCCCTAAAGGATTTGAAGACTTCATCGCCTCCAAGAGCAAGAGGGGCAATATCTCAAACCCACTTTTTGTTTCAATTTTCAAAACAATCCCCAAGTTCTGAAGTTTCCTTTTCTCCAGTTCTTGGAGAAGCACAACAACATCACGAGTATCTCGAACAAATGAAACACCCACCATGTCTGCATGGGAAGCAACAAATTCGAGATCCACCAGATCCTTTGAAGTCAGACCTTCGTACCGAATATCGCTGTCTGGAATGTTGATGGATTTCTGTGATCCAAGTTTAGTCCCTCTTGGGCCAGCATGAGTAATTGAGACAACAATCTCTGAACTACTAGTTCCCTTGATGACTCCCCAAATCTTTCCATCATCAAAAGCTATGCGCTCTCCAGGTTTGACTGCATCAAACAGATAGCCTGATGAACATGCTATTCTATAAGCATGACTCGTGTGCCCATAGGAGTTATCCTGGTCAGACTTACCATCCTGCGATATAATTAGCAAGTCTCCAACTCTTAGTCTGATAAATGACTCTCTAGCAGGGATATCTACCACTTTTCCAACAAGGAACCTACCTTTCTTCCTCTTAATAAGTAATTCTGTTCCAGAACTAACATAAGCAGTCCTAGTACACTCAGCCATAAAACCAGTACCTGAAAAAATGTGAAAGACTCTGGAGATCTTTAGCATCCTTTTCTTACCTCTAGCATCAAAGAACCTCAAAGTATCACCTACTTTGATCTCAGTGAGAAATTCTTGGTCATCTATGAACAGAACTGCATCAGGAGAAAGATGAGGAGGAGGCGGGCCTGCTCCTTTGTGAGAAAGCCAGACTTGTGCAGGAAAAATCACATTTCCAGAAGCATTTTTCTTGGGAGATATTTTTACCACACATGGACCAGGTTTTAGATTATCTGTACGAAGTTTTGGTCCAGCTAAATCCATAAGAATTCGACATGGTGCCTCCAGCATTTGAGAACTTTGTTTTACTCTTCTGATTATCTCACTCCAAATTTCCGGGTTTCCATGTGCACAATTGATTCGAATAATAGAAGTCCCAGCCTTTATAAGATTGGTTATTAGTGTTTCACTCTCAAGAGCTTCTTCGCCAACTGTTGTCATGATATGCGTAAGTCTGCTATCTTGAAGTGGTCCCAATAATAACTCTCTATTTAAAAATGCCTTCTTCCTCATTGCATTTATCATGAAATTCCCTTTATTTTGCTGATCTAATTTTTCCTGCATGCAAATTTCAGCACTAACATTCTCATTAGCCCTTACAGAATTTAATTGTAGGTTTCCTAACAGTTGGATGCCTGTGGTTAGACTTGCTAGGACAGATGAATTGACCATCTCCAAATTCAACAGACTGATCAAAGCAAGATCATCCTTGAGTGCTTCAGTGTCAAGAGATTTCAAAGCCAGATAATGGATTAAGTTTGTTGCACTCTCCATGTAATTTCTGCAATGATGAATACTCCATGTGTTAGAAAATGCCTCCCCAAGTAAGAAACTTGAAGTGCATAAAAGAGTAAAAAAAAAAAGGAAGTTCCAAAGGGCAGCCAATATCTCTTCTCAAGTCACTGTTTTTGTATTTTCCACTTTCTTAATGGTGAAGAATCTCATAAAAATCATAAACAACCTGCTTTATATTAACTAGGCTAGAAAAATAAGATAAATATTTTGCATAAAAATTTATTTATTCATTTATTTGTTTGGGCTTGAATTCAGCTTTCAACTCAACAAAACACTAAAAGGTATATAAATTGAAAACTACTTTGTATATTCTGAAAGAAAATGCAAGGTTGATTTGCATACATTTTCATTACAGACCGCAACAACAAATGATGAACTCATGTATACAATAATGAAGAATAAGCTAAACATAAAATTCAGACCTACCAATGATTGGCCTAATTTATTTGGTAATTGGAGCTAGCAATGATTAAGGTGGAGAAAATAAAGAAAATTCACAGATCAGCTTCAGATTAAAGACCACAGATGCCAATCCATAGGTCAATAGATTAAATTTATGCAAATAAATATAAATATGGCATAAGATTTGAGTCAAAGAAACAGAACTTTAAGAACCCAATGAAAAATAAAAATACCAGATGGTAGAACAACTAAAGTGCAGACATAAGAAAAATTCTAGTTCCAAACATACTTGCGAGATAGCTTCAGCCTAGAAGCATTCCATTGTTCCGATGCTAACACATGTAAATATACAGCCCTCAATTTGTCAAGAACGCTTGCCTGGTTTCCCAAGTGCTCAACCCTCTGAAAGAATCCTGCTTCTGATTTTGAAAGAGAATCAACAGCTTCCCCATCCACATGACAGGAACTATTGTAATTTTCCAAAGGCATGAGAACTTGATCATCGGAACAAGCACACGACCTGCTTCTTTCAGCTTCATTGTTTTCATTTGGAATAGAAAAAGCTGCAGTCTTTCTAGCGAGGGTGCTCCTGAATTTTGCTGATAATTGAACCATTTGCGCTGGCTGTCTTACATTAAGTCTGCAAGGCTGATATGCAAAATTCCCCCTCAGGGTGCATAATCCCAATTCCGAAACATCAGCTGTGTGGATAGCCTGGTAATATGGCATATCAAGATAAGGCCAAATTAAAACATTTCATAGGAAAAAAAAAAGTCTTGATTTGTTTATTAGAATGAACCTTTTTCCCAAAGTATAGTTAAAATCTAATTAAACCTAAAAGATTAGGGAACTAATAATGTGAATAAGGATTTTCAATGCAAAATCCATAAGAATTCATTGTTAAAAATAAATTATTATTTATTCCCAAGGATTCAATGAAAAATTGAAGGAAAAGGCAGTAATTACATGGCGTGGTATAGCCTTGTGATTCGTAACTACAGAAGCCGTCATCTATTCGCTGATACTCAACCACAAATACAGAAAGTTCAAACCTGCAAACCAGTAAATATTATGACTATTAAAAAGCTTCAGATTCATCTAAACAGTTATAACTAATCAAAGGTGAAAAATTACTTCCAATTTTTTATACAAGAAAGAAAAGTTGTTCATTTCAACAATCAAATTCGGATAAAAAAGATTAACGAAATGTACAAACTGACTTCGTTTGTTTTCACCGGAAAAGAATTTGCTTGAGAGCAGAAACCTAAATGGAAATTCTCTGTAAAAATCACGAATCTATGAACAACAATGTATTTTGGTTTTGACTTTTCAAAATTGAGAAGAAAAGCGTTAGATAAGTCCAGGCAAAATCGAGATTGTTAGGTACCTACTTGCGGTGCTGAGAAGCTTTTTTGGTTCCTCCCTGCCTGTGTTCCTCGGCAGCTGCGGCTTTGCCTTTGCTCGAGAAGGAGAAAACCAAAAACGTGAGAGGAAATGAGTGAAGGAGGGAGTGTGGATAGCGCGTGCCAGATTCGGTCAATGCTCGACACGTGGAAGAATCTATCAGACATAGGGTGATTCAAGGCCGCCAATTTGGGTTATTGCGACTGGGGAACAGAAGGAGATTTGACCCATGCATATTTTTTAATTCTAATATTTAAGTTTGATTTCTTTTTCCTAAAAAAATGACTTTGCCGATCGTATTTTAATCACAGTTTGTCAATCATAATCCTCAATCCATTCATAAAGCCAAACTCAAAATATATAATATATATAATAAAAAGAAAAGGAACTGACGCTTGTTCATGGAAAATGATTATCTATAATTCCATCAAACCTTGACGGACTAATGCTGGCCACAAATTTAAGCACAACGAAACTGCAGACAAAGTAGTTTAGACAAGGGGGAGGGGGTCAGAACTCAGATGAAAGAAGAAGAAAAATTGGAATTTGGCCATGTAGTCGTCACTTTAGAAACTCAACCAGTATTGCACGGATTTGAGACTTAAAATTAAGGTTTAATAACTACATGCCACTGAACTATACACAATTATTTCATTAAATTTTATAACTTTTTATTACATTTAAATGAAAATATACTCATGTGTCAAAATCATTAATATATATATTTATTCTTCAAAAAATAATTTTTTAATGATTTCGATATCAACATCACTTGTTACCAAATAATCTCACCCACCATCAAAATACGCCCAACATATCATCGTATCAAAAACTGTGACAGAAAATACAACTGTCATTGAAATTAACGAACACAATTAAAAGTTAAATTATTTTAAATAATTATATATAATTTAAAAACTTTATTTTGTACTAACCTAAAATTAAAATATTTAACGAACAATAGGACCGTGTAACGCAATTCACGAAATACATAAATAATAGACCATGATTATAAACCATACTAACTCTAACCTTAATACATGAACCATGATTTAGCAACCAAAGAGCAAACCCATAGTAGAGTTCATAAAGGCGTCAACAAGCGCAACCTCACCTCCTTTCTAACCCATTCGCTTAACCTCTTTTTTCTGGGGGAACAGCCAATACACGGAGATGCATAAACATACAGAGCAAAATTACGAGATAACTGCGACAAATACAAATAATCTTAACAGTGATTCAAAGTATCATACAAGCAATGTGTCTTATTTTTTCCTTCTAAATTCTCAGGTTTTGGCTGTCGAAGTCCAGATTACGAGTAATATGACTTGAAGACACTTGAAATACCTCTCATCAAGCAAACAAATTGCTGCATAACAACCATGTGGTAAGTCCTACACTAAGTATTCATTGAGATAACACTGGCATGCTAGAATGGCTCCAGCTGCACCTACAGTGAAAAACATTTATTAACCATCTATTTCCCTAATGGGAGTATTTCAGCTTATAAAGTTAAATAACAATTGAGATTGCTACATATTTGCTTAGGACACACAGACTCCTTGTGCTGGGGTTGCAGAGTCGCATAGTAGCCTCACCTCCCTCTTCAGGAATGAGGGCAATGCAAAAGCAGCCCTGTGCATCTGTCAATAGAACACAAGAGTTACATTTCTACTAGGAGAATTCATAAGGCTACCACGCTACTAATATGCATCTCGATTTCATTTGACCATCCATAAGAACATCATTGTTCATCAGCATTTGTACAAGACATATTCACATATTGTAAATGATCTTTACCTTTGTGCTGTCAATATTGCTAATTCCAAGAGATTTACAGATTAAGGTCTCAAATTGGGGAATACTAAATGAAAATGACAACATATGAAGTGCTGTCAAAAGTATTCACCCTATACCAGCAGAAATAGGATGGTTAGAGGTCCAGAGTAGGTAGTGAAAGAAATTACAGTGAAAGGGATGAGACTTGCAACTTTGGTTCCAGAGAAAAGAATAATTGATGAAACTGTCCAGCAGACCAAGGTGTTATTTCATTGAGAAATGAAATGCTACCCCATCACTCTGAAGTCCATTTTAGTCCACCAAACAGATTCTATCATTTAAGGATTTAATGTCTAATAGAAAAAATAAGTACTAAGTACCCTGCTGAAATGTATAAAAACTGAATATGAAGATATGAGTTCTCACCTCAGAGTTGTAAAATCTAAGTTCTCTCTTATGATGGTAAGCTCCATCAAGCTTCTCAATAGGGTTTATGGGATTCACAAAATCAACAGGTGGCCCTTCCGTGGAGCATATCAGAAAACCGATCACACCACTGCATTGGAAAAAAAGGGAAAAGGAAAAAAAAAAAAAAGAAACCAGAAGTCAGAGGTCAGAAATATGAGAAACTTGAAAATTCCAAGGACATTCTCCAATTAATAAATCATATGTGTAAACAATAATAGATTATTATACAAAAAATCCTACATAACTAATAAGTTTGCCACTGGAAAAAGGATCATTACTATCTAAAACAATAATAGAGGAAAAGTGAAGCATAATTTCATACCTTGGATAAGTTGGAACACTTGCCCATGCATAATGAACAGAACCCTTGAATGTTTCACGGCAAATAGAGATCATATCTTCAATTAGGTGTGTATGAAGCCACATACTCTCTGCCATGTTACAGAGGACTCCACCAGGCCTTAATGCTCTAGATATAGTCTCAAAAAATGGTTTCTCTACAAGCTCTTGAGCAGGACCTAAATTGAAAACAAAAACCCCTAGTGAAAGCTTGTACAATGTTGAGTCTAGAAACCATAGAAATTTAGAGATATCATGGTTGTAACTTCCACCTGAGCTCTTGTACACTAAATGAGGTCAGAACAAAGCATATAAGCAAAGAGCACCACATAAATACTATAAGAAACTGTCAAAGTACTTTCTCACTTCTAACCCTTTTTCATGTTAAAAGAAACAATAGATTTTTTTGTATTTGCAGATCTCACTAAAACTATAGACAAAATTATAAGGGAACAAATATTACAACGTACCTACAGGATCTGATGAATCAACAATGATTGCATCATACTTTCCTTTTGGAACATGACGAAGAAACTCAACAGCTGTTAAGATTGTGTTACTAATATCAGCTTGGAATTATAGCATTATGCTTGACCATTCAAAAGAAATCCAGGGGGAAACAAAGAATGCAAAAGAAACAGGAAAAATATTGTTTCAACATACCATCGCCAACATGAAGACAGACACGAGGGTCCTCAAATCCAACAGCTAATTCTGGAAAGAACTTCTTGGAAACCTAGAATAAAGAGAATATGATAAATGGCTATTTAATGTACATTTCACACAAATAAGTAGACGGAAAAGATAACAAGAAGAGACACTAAAATACAACATACATCTATAACCATCTTATCTATTTCACATATATCAATGCGATCAACAGAACTGTGCCGAGCAATCTCCCTAAGTACCCCGCCATCACCACCTCCAACAACCAGAACCTGCGTCAAATATTTAGTTAAAAATCAACATGAAACCACATTGAGGCTAAAGTAAAAGCTTTATGGAACTGAGGTTACATAGGTAAGATTTCCATAAAAGCAGAAAAAAAAAATTGAAGTTAATCAGGCTTGAAACACTTTAAATCATTCAACCAGCTTAAGGGATATATCTCATGATTTTGATGACAAAAAGGACTAACCAATTTCAACAGGCTTTCATTCACAAAACCTCAAATAGATTACCTGATTGAGCACTCTTAGAGAAAAATTAATTTCAAATGGCAACTTAGAAATTGAAGGGGAAAAAACAGTTTGATAAGTGCGTCAATAAATAATGGAATTAGCAAAGACAAAACAGAAATTTCAGACTGCCAGATATAGGGAAAAAAAAACTATGCTTAGATTAGATGAGATTACAGTTTTGGGAGATGGAATTGAACAAAGTGGAAGATGAGCTATCATCTCCTGATATGCACATTCATCTTTCTCAGTCAACTGAACTATACCATCAAGAACAAGCACTTTCCCATAGGTTGATGACTGCAGAAAACAGTATCATCATTAGCAAGTTTGTGCACAATAAACAGAAGAAAAGAGGCACACAGAATCAGACACAAAAAAAAAAGAAAAAAAAATATAAGAGAACAGAGAGATAGAAAGAAACTAAAGGAAGAAAATAGTGTAAATCCAAAAGCAAAGTTGAGGTGCCAAACCTCAAAAACAAGGACCTCTTGATAGTCCGACTTTCCCCTGTATAAAATGTTTTCAACTTCCAGAGAATGTGCTTCTCCTATAGCAAAGAATTGAAACATTGTTAGTAAAGGATATGGTGTAATGTATGAGAAGTTGTCAATAGTTCAAATCAAGGCTCCTAAGCTCTCAATTCATAGAATAAGGTTACTTTGATTAATTATCAAAAGGCAAGCAGGACCCTAACATCGTGAGAAAAATAAAAATTGCCACTGAAGGAAATTGTTATCAGATTTCCTCTGTTATGGTAAAAAATCAGAAAACAATTGTGACATGTCCATTATGAAGGGAAATGATATTTTTAAGAACTCCAAACATATATAGATTAGAGAGGGAAGTTATAGGTCACCAGGCCACATAGGATTGTTGAAGAAAAGCCTTTTACCAGCTTTATCTGTAAGTGAGGAAAACAAGGGTCACTATCATCAAAGAAAAGGAAAAGATTAATCTGTGTTATTCTGGTAAATAATGAAAAAGAGCAGGAAAAGAAAGAATGCCAAGATAATGACCAGAGGAAGACTGATATTCCGAGAACCACCCAGAAACAACAGTAGAATGGCATTTTGCCTCAAGCTCAGGAGCTGAAGCCCTAGCCTTCAAGCAACAAGAAGGGACAGCCTTCTCTGAACCACTCCCATTATTCACCTTCCCATCCATAATCTTCTGGCATTCCAAACCTCTTCCTGCGCCTTCCCCCATAGATTATCTTTTTCTTCTTCGGCTCCAGCCTCTATACGTCAAAACAAGTTCATAAGTCTCCTTCTTATGGAATAAAGCCATCATATGTACACACATGCAGACTAAAATTTTTCTTAAAAAATCATCTAAAACACCAAAATATGCATGATGATACAGAGAATTAAAGATGCTCCTTTAAAAAAACAAAGAGTTAGTTCCCAAATGTTCCTGATGGAAAAAGCACCAGATTCCTTATTCTTCTAGCAGTAGGCTCATACATTACTCACCATTTTAAAAATATAATAAGCCTCAAAATGAAGAGGCACTGGAGAAAATTTAAAACAAAAAAAAGAGCAAAGAGTAAGAGTGCGGAACAGCAGAGAACCTTCACGGTAGAATTGCAGACCAAAAAAGGTTTTTA
Source organism: Theobroma umbraticum (assembly GCF_002168275.2). Taxonomy (NCBI): domain Eukaryota; kingdom Viridiplantae; phylum Streptophyta; class Magnoliopsida; order Malvales; family Malvaceae; genus Theobroma; species Theobroma umbraticum. The sequence goes on along the minus strand of NW_018397254.1, from coordinate 6,088,445 downwards.
TTTTTGTAATTCAAAGCTATCATCAGTACTCTTTTGAAAACAAAAATTAACACAGAAGCATACTGGTTATGATCGTGAAAGTGCCCAAGGAAACTAAATAAATACAACCTAAATTAATGCCAGAAGATTCTGATATAGTAATAACAAAGGAAAGAAAATCATAATGATTTAACTGAAATGCCCTAATTAACGGAAAATGAAAATTCCTCGATTCTGAAAAGGTAAAAACGTACCTAAATCAAGCTATACGATGATTTTGCACTTTGTGATTTAATCTCGTTCCAGTTCTAGACTAAATTAAAAAAATAAATAAAAGGAATATGAACAAATAGAAAATGCTACTTCTAGAAATGATCAATGTCGAAATTTTCAAAAGGCCTTAGGTCGGTCTGACCATAAGAATAAGAAAACGAAATAAAGAAAAAAAGGCAAGAAAAATTCCACCAAGTTACGTAATGGAAGCGAAATTTTCAAATCCATTTTAGCTGCTTGCAAACTTACAGTTAACCAACAAAAATTTTAGTTAATGCAATTACTGCAAGCCAAACCCCGTTTTTCGCTTTTATAGCAGAAATAAAGGGATATAAATATTAAAGCCAAAAATAATAATAACGCAAAGCTCCAATTCTCTCCCGTGAAAATTTTTTAAATGGAAATACTTAGGGTTTAGAAAAGCGAATTCAAAAGCACAGAATCTCCTAAAACCAATAGCAAACTTCCACTTTTCAAACTAATGAAATATATAAATAAATACTAAAAGAAACTAAAAGGGAAAAAAATCACATTAGTTGTCAGAGCTAACAGAGCGGCAATGGATATATTAAACAACAAAGAGCAAAAGAAAGCAGAGCAAAAAAAATAAAAAAAAAAGCAGAGAAACAGAAAAAAAAAATAGTATGATTTTATAAAGATACGGAGAGAAAATAAAAGAAAATAATAATAAAAAAAAGTTTAAAGACAGAGGAGGATCTTGCCTGGTGTTAATGTCAGTGAGAGTTTAAAAAAAAAATGAGACTCTAAATAATCTGGAAAGTGCAAATAGCGAGCGGGAACAGGAAAGAAGAACAAGAAAATATAAAGACTTTCCTTTTTTGAGTTCTCTCTTTCCCCGTCTGGTTTTTTTTTTTTTTTTTAACTGCGTTTTCGATGGAAGTGGCGTTTCAAAGCCCCTGTTATATACACGCGCAGATAAACAGAAATTTGATTTAAACGGGTAATTATTCCTAAACCGGAATCCTTTTTCACTGCAATGACTGATATACCCATCTTAAGAATATTGATTAGGGGCCTTTTTGTAATATTTTTTATTTTTAATCAACAGTCATGCCTATAATTTTAAATATAATCCTTTTATTTATGTTTCACAATTTATATTTATATTTAGTATTTGACATCGGCAAATTTTTTTATTATCAAACGTGCGACGAAGTTTAGTATTTGCTTTGACTTACATAAAAATATTGGACAATTTATAGCATTTTTGTTTCACAAAAAAAAACACCTGAAAAAATGTGAAGCTTCATTTACTTGTCCCCTCATCTCACATCTTTCATTATCAGCCGAAGATTAAGCATGTGGTGAATAAATGGAGCACTTGTCTTTTCCTGTTCATCGTATGGAAGTTCGCCAATTTTGTGCCACCAAATGTTCAATAGCTGACAAAATATATAACAAGGATTTGATTGTACGCATTGGAGGTTTGAATGACGGGGTCCGTTTCAAAAGTTGAGATTAGAGATTTCAAATGTTTTATATATTACATATACTAAGAATATAAGAATAATTATTGAGATAGAGTATTCAATTTAAAATGAAATGAACATTAGTAGAAAGTATATGAAAAACTAGTTCTTTAAAATTCCTAAAATTTTAATATTTAAGGTCTCATTGGAAGATAAAATCTCGTTCTGAATTTCGAAAACAAAAGCCCAAGCGTGGGGCATACTGAAGCCATGTTATGTTTCGCACGTTTCTTACATTTACTCACGTTGTTGCCCTTAATTAAATTTCCCGTTAAGAAACTCATTATGAAATTTTGATTTTTTTTTTAATAAAACAGTCAAGCATATCTCAAGTTTTGCTTGAATTTAATATTTTTATTTTTTAATTTTAAAAGTGTGTCTTATCCATATCCATATGGCACTTTCAAATTTTATCTTTAACTACTCTTCACAAAAATCGAATTTAAATTGGAAAAAAAAAAAAGAAGGAATTTCTCTCCTCGCCAACTAAAGTATCTCTTGTGTGGGTTCAAAACTGATTTGTTAAAAGGTGACGTTGATCATTTGGCCTTTGGATCACAGGTTTTATTCCAATCTTTTGATCTTTGAATGTGATTGGGTGATTTTAAGCTCGTGGGACAGCAGCCTTACACCTACCTTCTTTCTAATTGAAACAGATATTTCAAAAAGCATATGTTATCGTCAGAGTCTCTTCGTAATGGTTTAACTACTTATTAGGCGATTGGTTGGCATTTTGTGAAGTCCTTATCATATTAGATATAAATATATAAAGTCATAAACAAATCAAATAAAAAGATTGTAAACTTTGAACATGTGGCTAGAAGAGACTGGTTTCGGAACTCTAGAGTAAAGATAACAATGAAAAATTGATAATTCCACGATGGGGTTACCATTAATAAATTAGTCATGCGTGTAATGTGTGCATTGTATTCACGAGTTATGATGAATGTCATGAGTGGCCCTTTTAATTATTCATGAAGAACGATTTGAAATTCAAAGTAAGATATTTTGTCTAAATCAAAAAAAAAGTTCTCACGTGGATCACGAAAATGTATGTATAGAGATAATTATATAAATTATTCAGTTAAAATTATTATATAATATTATTATTAGTTAAATTACAATATCTCACTGCTAAATCTCTAATTCATATAAAATCAAGATATAAAAAATTAAGAAAAAATAAATCTAACATATTTAGATATAACTTCAAATTAACAAAACTGTTAATATATATATAGCATTTAAAATTCATATTGATTGAGTTTTAAAAGTTAAAAATATACGTTCTCATCAATGTCATATGTAAGAAAACAAATTATGAAAATAGAATGTCAAAAGTTAGATCACAAAAAGAGAAGTAATTTGTTCAAGAAAATTTGTGCAATTAAAATGATTATTTAATACTTTTCAATATGTAAACTAATATTATGAGTTTGATTATTTCATGGCTTTAAAGTTGGTTTTGAATCTACTAAATTATTTTTAAATATAATATCTAAAAAAATTCTTAAACTATTTATAAAAAAATAAATAAATATTTACACTTTTATTATATTTAATCAAATATTAATTATTTTATTTTAAATCAAATAAATTTTTATATTTTTATTTTTAATCAAATAAATTATTATAATTAAAAATTATTTTATTTAATATATTTATTGTTATTTTATACATATAATATATTATAATTAATAATAACATTTAATATTA
>NW_018397254.1:6083498-6084925 GCF_002168275.2 Theobroma umbraticum | reverse complement strand
TATAAAATAATAAATAATATTTTAATTAATAAAATTTAAATTTAAAAATATTTATGTTGAGATAGATAATCTTATTTATTTAATTGAGATATCTTGACAGTGGTATCCCTTGTTCTTCCAAATTCGCTTCAAACTTTTATTATATCGCCGTTGGCACGAGCTGATTGAGTCGTTGAACGTTACATCAATCGAAATCTACTTCTATCTCCTTTGGGCTTTGAAATTGGTTGGTAGGCGGTAAAATGTTTGTTCCAGCGAAGCCTTAAAAGGGGCAGAAGAAGTGGAACCATCGGCAGTGCACAGTTACCTTTTTGGTGGAAGAAGGGGCCCCCGGGGTTCTGGCTTTTGCTTTAAAATGACAAAAAATAGGTGAGAAAGGAAAAAGAAATTTGATAAAGGGCTATCTTTACTGCCATTTAGTGCGAAGAGAAGAGGTCCCCCTCCTTTGGCTGACAGATTTGGAAATCAAAACGAAAATTTCAAATTGTTAAAACTTAAAAGTAACGTTGTCTTCTTCAAAATCTCAGTTTGTTCATACTCATGAGTAAAAAAATTTCCCACATTTTTTTAAAGAATTACTATTTCTTTTTAAATAATGTACTTCTTCTCCTTTTTCTCTCAACATCACTTTTTCTCCGCCACTCACGTTTCGAGTGTACCATATTCTGGCATAAAGAATAAACCCTTGGCTATGACTCACCGACGGAGTCAGAATTTAAATTTGAGAGGATGAAAATAAAAATTTTAATATTTAAAGAAATACAATTATAATTTTTTTTTAAAAAATAAAATTTAAAAATTTAAAAATGAAATAGAAAAATATATATACATTTTGAAATTTTAGGGAGGCGGGGGCCACTACCAGCCCCCCTCCCTCCGCCTCTGCCTAGCACGAGCAATTTAAGTTTTGCTAAAATAGGGGTAAAAGTGGGTAATAGTAATGAGCTACCAACTTGGAGAATAAATTGCTATCACAGTCGGTATCGATCAATGGTTGTAATTGGCATTAAAGAAATAAAAAGGGACTCAATCAAAGCTGATAAGATAGCAAAATTGATGGCATGCAATTTCAAACTCTTGCATTTATAAACACAGTCCTAATTTTCCTATATGGTGATGGAGTCAGAATTTTATATTTAAGGAGATAAAAAGTTGAAAATAATGTTTATAAAATATTCATACTATAAATTTCATATTTGATAAAAATATAAAATAACTTAAATGAAAAAAATTCATATAAAAATTATATAAATAAATTCTTAAAAATATTCAAAAAATCAATCTTAATAATTTATTTAAAAGAAATAACTAACATAATTATAAATAATTTAATGATAATAATTTTAATTTTTAGATAAATTTAACAATAAATAAAAATTAACAAATATAACAACAAAAATCCAAATGGAAAGTAATCTCCTAAAAAA
>NW_018397254.1:6052972-6083366 GCF_002168275.2 Theobroma umbraticum | reverse complement strand
AAAAGCAATTAAATAATCTCTAAATAAATAAGTAATAATTAACTTTAGGTACTTAGAACTTGTTTGGGTTAGTTTTTTTCTAACTTAAAAGCTATTATGAAACTCTTATGAAAAATAACAGCTTTTAGAATTAAGCTGAAGAAGTTTGGTAAATTTTTTTTATAAGTTTTTTTTTTATAAGCTATAATTTTAGTTAAAATTATAGTAAAGGTTTTTTTTTTAGAAAATTATATTATAATTATTTTTAATAGATGAGGATATTTTTGAAACAAAAATAAAAATTTTCTTGTATTTTTTTTAAAAAAAGAAGAAACTCTTGATAGGAGCTTTTCCTAAAGCTTTTTTTCAAAAAATTTATTTTTTAAAATACAGTTATTTTTTTAAGAGTTTTTCAAATTTATGTTTGACTTTTAAAAGAATAGATAGATTGAAAAAAATCAAGCAAACAAGCACTTAATCAAATTCGTGTTTTGTTACTTTCAACAAAAAATGGTTAAGACAATAAATCCTAAGTCAAAATAATAAATAAAAATTAAAAATTAAAATATCAAAAATAAAATAAGTAAATAAATCAAACTCATCAATTATTATAATAGAAAAATTAAGTAGCTGACTAGATATTTTTTATACAGAGAATGCTGGCAAGCAAAAAAATATAAAAATTAAATTTTTTATTTGTACAGTATTTGATAAAAAAAGAAAATAAGAGGAGGTGGTTGTGAAATTTTGAAAAGTAGGATTTAAGATAATTCTATTGTAATAGTTTTATTTTAATCTTATTAAAATTAATTGTTGTAGATATCTCATCATAAAAATTATTGTTAAGAAAAAATTATAAATTTCAAAAAAATATGTTAGAAAAACTTTATAATTTTGTAAAGACAAATTATAAAATTTCAAAAATATAAAATTAAATTATAAAAAGTATAAAATTGTTCCCCCTCTCCCTCTACCTCTGAATCACATACCAAAAAAAAAATTTAGATGCATTCGTTTTCTTTACCAGAAGGCCTATATAAGAATACAATACTTTGGTCATGCAGAATATAGTGCCGAGTTGACTTTTTTGCCCAAAATCCAATTGCTAAGAAATTTTATTAGGCGGTTTCTTCTACTCTAAGGTTAGGTTTGTTTGATGGAAATGACAGGAATGGAGTGAAATAGTTTATATATGAAAATGAAATGAGAATATAATAGAATAGTTATTATTTTATTTGATACGACGAATAGAATAGGATAGAAATAGTTATTAAATTTATTACAGTGTTTGGTTGGTAATAATAATTTTAAAATAAGAAAAAAAATATAAATAAAAGATAAAAACACTTTTTATTATTTATATAATATTTATTTTATTAAATTTTTTAAATATTAATATCTATAATTTAATTAAAATATATTAATAATTATCATTTAAATTAAATATTTCATTTATAATTTAATCATTAATATTTTAAAATATTAATATTTTATTTAATTTAAACATTATTATGATCAATTATTTTGTTTTATTTTATTTCAAATATTAATAATTGATAATTTAAATATTAATATTTTATTTATAATTTAATCATTAATATTTTAAAACATTAATATTTTTTAATTTATATATTATTATGATTAATTATTTTGTTTTATTTTAAAATATTAATAATTGACCATTTAAATATTAATATTTATTTATAATTTAGTCATTAATATATTAATATTTTATTTAATTTAAATATTGTTATGATAAATTATTTTATTTTGTTTTATTTTAAAATATTAATAATTTAATCATTAATATTTTAAAATATTAATATTTAATTTAATTTAAATATTATTATGATTAAATTTTATTTTATTTATTCTTATTTTATTTTAAATATTAATAATTGGTCATTTATTTAAAATATTAATAATTGATTATTTAATTATTAATATTTTATATATAATTTAAATGATTTTATGCTTATTTATTTTTAATTTATTTTTTAAATAGGAATAATTTATAATTTAAATATTAATATTTTATTTATAATTTAATTTTTATGATTTTAAACTATTAATATTTTATTTATAGTTTAATATTAATGTGTTAAAATATTAATATATTATTAAAAGTTGGAATCCAAGGAGAGGAAGAGGAAAGAGAAAAAAAATAATATTTTATATAAATAGAGTTGTAATTTTTTAAACTTGTTAAGGATATTTTGATTTTTATGATTTTTTGAGTTTATTCCTCAAACTATGAAATAACTAATATCATGGGAAGAATGGTATTAGCTGTTCCTTAGTTTTGGAGGATTTTGAAAAATAGTCATTCTTATAGAATAGCTATTCCTTGAACTATTTCTCAACCAAATAAAGAAATTAAAATTCCTTAGGAATAAAGGGGGAATGGCTCTATAAGAATCATTGCTGTTCTTTTCTTTTTCCTCGGATAAAAAGCACATGTCATGATTATCTATTTGAAATGATAAAATTTTATTAGTGGTTTTTCTTTTATAATTTTTTGGTTGACTTTGGTATTGGGAAAGTAAATCATATTGTTATGATTTTGATTAGCGGGAATGTCACACTATGATGATCTTTTCAATAATGGTATATATCTCTTGCCATTGATTTTGCTTTTTGTTATTAATAAAGAAGATAATCACACATGTTTTAATTATTTTTATTCTATAGACGGAACATATTTTTATATGTGATTTCACATGTGAATGATTGTTAAATTTGCATATAAAAATAATAATGTGCATCACACGTTAATAATTTTAGATAAATTATTATAACATAGTTCACATGCTATTCGATCCTTTTAATTATGATTGAAATGTAAATGTCAATGTCATGATAATTTGGGTGTTGATCCTAAAAAACTAATGTACCTGTTCATTAACAGGAATATGTATAACTTTGGCACATGATTTTTTACTTTGTTGGACAAAATCTGAAGGAAGGGGTCCATTAATTTTCTATTGGCCACGCAAAAAGTGCTAAAGCAGGGGTGCTAATGCATCGGTATCTGGGAATTATAAAGCGAACGTGGCAAAGTGCGCCATCCCCAACTGATCATGTAAAGGGTGGAACAACGAACGTTTATGGCGTCACTAAAATAATAAAAATACATCATAAAATTCATATGTGTAAGTTCTTAAATTATTAATCTATTACAAAAGCTAAGCAGTTGCCAAAATTTATGAATTATGAATTTGAAATTTTCATATAGAAAAACGAAAACATAAATAAAAAATTTAAATCAATATAAACTGTCATCATCTATTCCCACAAAATTATATATCTAGTTATAGAGAGAAGGCATAATGTTTTAAATATTTTTTAAATTATTTTAAAAAATTAAGTAATTTTTTTTATATTTTTTAGATCAAATAAGTTTTCATGGTTATCAATTAATTATATTAAATAAAATATCATTAATTATTTTATACATATATAGTGTTGATTTAAGATTAATATGATGTTGATATGAATTGTAAAAATCTTACATAATTAATGTTTTAAAAAATAAAAATATTACATAATTAAGTCATCATGTTACATAAGTACACTACATCATCATCTATTATAATATATCCTCGTATCAAATTAGAAACTACTATGGTTGGTAAGGCAAGCTGCTCGAACAAGATTACTTTATTAATTAACTAATCATTAATTTTTTTATCAAATAAGTTAGGAATTTATGCATTTAAATATTTAATTTAATGATTAATATATGTATTTTTCACTTAAAAAATAGAGTTTACAAAATTAAGTATATTATAAAAAGATGGAATGGGGAATCAAGTTGTCCATGGCTTTACAGATTAGATGAAACCCTCGTGGTCATATCTAGTTTTTTTAAAAGAATCTTATCATGATAAGCTATTTATAGTCACGAAACAAAAGAGGTCTATATTTTTTATACAATTAAAAAACTAATCGATTCTCTCCTAGCTTCAAACGTTTGATTTCGGACGGATTTAAGTGGTGTACATGTTACCATGTCTATGCTTCTCATCAAAGATGTTTGCTTTTCTGAAAAAGGTCATTTTATTCCTTTTCATCTCGACACGATACGTGGACGGTAAATATTATTCATCTTCTAAAAGAATTCGAATATGTTGATTTAAAAATTAAAAGTATAAATCAAGAATTGCGAGAATTGATTTATATATTTGATGAGTTAAACAGTTATAAAATTGAAAAAAACTTGTATAATATAAAATTGTAAAGCTAAATTTTAATTATCTATGATACATATATATATGTATGACTAATTTTAATTTTATTTATAATTTAATCCTAACTAACAAACAATATTATAGGATAACACACTTAAGTATCTGGCTCATTGATTGGTGCATTATCCCTACCTAAAGAGCAAGATTTGAAACCTCTCTTCCTCAATTATAAAAAAAAATGATATTATAAAGTAACGCTAGTAAAATATTATAATATAACTAAGTAATATTGTTGTATTATAACTCTAATTAAATAAGTCACATCATTATCTTAGCATTAAGGTCAAGATAAATATAAGACTATACTAATTTTCAATATGTAAATTTACAATGAACATTTATTTTTTAAATTGTTAATTATTTATGAATAGTTGAAATAATACCTTAATGATGTATAATTTGTTAACTAATTAAAAAGTTGAAAATTGAAAATTGCAATTATCAATATATTTTGTAACTGTCAAAACTAATTTCATAAAAAAAATTGATGAAAATTTAATTTTATAATAATTTCATAAAAAAAATTCTTTATCATTAAATCTCCGTAGCAACGCGCGAGATAATATGCTTGTTCAAATTTAAAACTAATATACGACCTGATTAAGCTTCTCATCAGGCTTCAACCTTCATCACACAACCGGTCCGGCTCCGCAGCCTCGCACCCTCCGCTACTCGTGGGCTTGAGCCTGCAACTCACCGAATTTCGATGATGCCTGGGGTGGATAAGATTGAGGAGGAGGCCATGAACAAAGAAATACGAAATAATTATAATTATCTTCTCCAAAATATTTAGGAAGAGGCCGACTAGAGATTCTGAAAAATTATGATTTAAATGTTAAAATTGAAATTTATAACTAGGAAGAGAACCATTTTTGGGAAAAGGTTAATCTTGATAAAAAGGCAATACTTAATAAGTTTTTTATTTGTGTTTTTTGTTCCATTAGAGCTTTTATATTTAAATGCCGAAATTATCTATAGCAACAGATATACTCAGGGGAATGGTGCTCATGTAAAAGCCCCAAGCCAAATGAATCAAATGTTATTATGATACCCAATCAACTCTAAGCCCCCAAGCAACCACTTAATTTCCTTCTAGTTTAATTGGATGGATCATCTCAAACGAAATCCTTGGTTAGCAATCCCAGATTGACTTCTCCATCCGCTGTGTTTGAGAGTGACTTCAGACAGACGGCTAGTGATCTTAAGGGAGGAAAGTAGTAGGTTTTCTTAGCTCAACCACTATCACACTAATGTTGTCTTTGCTACCCCGAGCTATTGCAAGCTCAACCAACACTGCTGCTGCTTCGGCGGCACGGTTTTCGTTGACAATATTCTCAAGGGATTTCCTCCTTATTTGGCCGTTCAGACATCTCCTCACTACTCGGCACGCGACTTCATTAGATATCACATCCCACAGGCCATCACTAGCTAGTATGAGGAACTCATCGCGATTGGTTAGCTCTCTTACTGTTACTTCTGGCTTGCATATAACAAATGGTTTAAGGTACTGATCACCTGCATTCAAATTGTACTATCCCGTGAGAAAAATGGCTGGCAACCGAATCCTTTCAAGCTAGCTGTTCGGCCATGATCTCTAGCACTATAAAATTGATAAATGCTGTAATTGTTAAGCTACAGCAGAAGCTTTTCTACTTACCTATGGATCTTGAAGTGGCAAGTACTCCTAGCACACGATATCCATTCCAGTTTATGACCCTTCCACCACCGGCTTCAACTCTCTCCAACTCATCAGGTCTGTCAGGCTTTGCACAAAGAACGTGTCAATATATTGATTTCTTGCTGCTAAATTTTCAAGAAGCTGCTCTTTTCTCTTTCTGGTCTAAACAATCAAATTGATGACATACCATATTTCAAACAGTCGACCGAGGGATAAAATGCCAGGGAGTCTGAAGTAACTTGAGTATATATATTTATATATATATATATATTTATTTATATATATTTGTCTTGCTTCCATTACTAGTTTGTTTTTTCTTCTACCGACAAATATACAATCATCATAAACGGAAAAAGATAACAATGGTAAAGGAAATGTAAAGGAGAAAGGTCAGAAAAGCCTAAGGGGAACAAAGAAAGGACCGTAAAGAAGGTCCTACTAATCATTTGGTAAAAGAACAGAGAAATCCTACTAATCACATGGTAGATTTCTTAATAGTTCCAAACAAAATTTGCGACTGAATGGTAGTTTAGAGAATGATAGATCCAAAATTGAAATTGTTAGGTACAACATACTAATTAGTCTGTCATTTAACTCCTTTTATTATGTACTTTGATCTCAATAATTCTTGATTTAACATAGTTATGCTGTTTAATTTGACGACCCTTAAATTGAGGATTACCTTTTGCTAATAGTAGACATTATTTGTTCAAAAGATCAATAAGAAAAGTCCAGTCCGGCTATGTGGTAAACCCAATATTTCTAATTAAAGGAGAAAACCAGAACAAAATTTTTCATTGCAGATTTTTAATCAATATCAGCATGTACAAATCGAGGACAATCTCCTCCCCTTGTGTAAAATCCAATTTCCAGACCGGAAGCAAGGGTCTTCTGCCCACACTTTTTACTTAAATCATTTATCTCTCATTTGATCATTTGAGCCTTCAGATTTAGTCGCGTTCCCATGTATTTACATATAATTTCTCACCTCATATATATCTGGACAGGTCATTCTTTGTAAATCTGTGCTCAATTGCCCCAATTAATAAGTTATACAGACATCTTTTCGGTACAGATTCTCATTATACCATATATGTCTGCAGGGTATATTCTGAACTACCACCCCAATCTACTCTTTGTTTATCATCAGCACATAAACAAGATCATCCTGCTTGAAGAGATTCTTAATTTGTCTTAAACTAAACAAAAATCCACCATAGCTACCAGTATTCCTTTCAATTTTATCAGCAGAAAACATACTTTAAAATTAAACCTTTTAACATGATAAAACTAAAAAGAATATAAAGATATTTGAAAAAAGAGGCATATAAACATATGAATATTACCTTATGATCAAAAGACAAGGCCACAGCAACACCACCCCTCGATAGAACAGCTCTAGAGTCCCCACAATTTGCCACTATCACCTTACCGTTACCAACCACCGCCACAACAGCCGTCGACCCCACCATCTCCTCCTCCACCCTCCCTCTATTCACCTCTTCATCCATCTTCTCAAAACACCTCTCCATCGTTCTTCCCCAATCAATCCCATCTCCTTCCTCATTATCCTCTACTATTTCCTCCACCAGCACGTTATGCAACCTTTCTCTACACTCCTCCGCCACTCTGGACCCGCCGTGCCCGTCATAGACTCCATAAAAATTAAAATTTTCCCCTCCTTTGACCATAAATCCTAACTCCACTTTCACTGCATCTTCCATCTCTCTTCTCCTACCGATAACTGATAGTAACCCGTGAGACATGCACGTCAAACTTTCAACATCATTGTTTTTCTTGCAAGTTTTCTCTCCAAAGCCAGCTAAAACGATGTCCTTCTCCTCTAATGATGTTTGCTTTGACGAAGAAGAAGACAATGAAAGCGATATATCCGTTAAACCATTGCTTGGTTTTGATCCATGAAGAAGATTCTTGTCTTTATCGCCGTTGCTGCTGTTTTCTGTGATGGTTATATTCATCATTGTCTGACACTTGTACTTCAATCTTCTAATTTCCAATCTTCTCCGGCGAGCATTCTTGGTTCTGACGACTGTAGGCCTGCTGAGTTCACTGGAATCAGATGTCATTCTCCGGGGAGCTTTGGTTGATGGAGAGTAAAGCCTCAGTATCTTCTCCTCCATTTTTTTCTGCATGAAAGGCCAACCGACAACTGGCAGAAACAGATTAAAGTTGATATAAATAGATAGAGAGGAAAGCATTGAATTCGAGCCGTTGATTTTCTGCGATGCAATTGGCGGTAGCCACATGGGCTTTCATGTACCACTGACTGGGATTTTTCAAACAGAGACGTGGACGGCAGTGATTTGGTTCGAAACAGGTGGAGCTTGGATCTTGGGCCTAGTGATTTGGTTGGGTGAGGGAAGGGCCCCACCACTGATCTCTAGAAGTCGTATTACGTGGCCTCTCGTGTTTTCAGAGGGAAGAGGGGCTGGTTATGCTTTTTTGGAAAGGTATTTATTAATGTGTTTTTATCTGACAAGGAATGTTGACCCGACCGATGGATCGGACACGTGTTAGATCCTGCTCGGTCTCGTGCGGGATTTGGACCTCGTACATTGAGCCAGGTTTTGCCGATATCTTGTGTCCAGATCTTAAGCTCCGTCCCATGAAAATGTGGTAGTAAAGTAGTATTATCTTAACGTGAAAAAAGTGAAAAATATCAGGGAGGTCTGATTGGATTACCAATGTCCGAAGCTGACAGACGTGTCCCTGAAATCTGATTGGTCCACCTGACAACGTATGTTGCCTTGTCAGGAGACTCGGATTTCTAGTTAGTTAATAATCTCGTTAATCAAAAGGTCTTTAGTAGGTGCACAAACTTCTGCCCGGGCAAGAAAGCATGTTTTCCAACCACGTGGTTTAAATGAGAGAACGGGTGGGTGGGCTTTAACTGTCCTAGTCCTCTGGGTCTCTTTCTTGCTACTATACTTGCCTAACAATGAGCAATAAAATTGCTTTTCTACCAAGGCAAAATTGTAGGTTTCCATTGCCTGTTAAATTGGTGTTTCGACCTTTCCGAATTCTTGGACATGTTGTATTTGTCCACGCTAATGCATGTTAACATTCACACAGTGGCAGAAAGTTGACTGTTTCATGTTCATCTTTCTGAAGTTATTGATGTGAACGCAAGCTGAGGACTCAAATCACATTGGATAATCAAGCCTAATCATATTGTACAAGGAAATTCTGAATCCGCTTGTTTTGTCCTAAAATATTTTTTAAAAAATTATTATATAATTTATACTTATTTAAAAAATAAAAAATTAATTTTAAATATAAAATATTTTACAAGTCAACAAAATTAATTACGAAATATGATTTACACCTTTGAAGAGTGTAAGACATTTTCTAACAAACAATAAAAACACTTTTATAGTAAGTTTATGAGTATAAATTTGATGATTATTAATATTTAATTTAAAATATTTGAAAAACAAAATATTAATATTTAAATTATACAACCACTATGATGAAAAATATTTTTCATAAAATAATACAAAAAAAGCAAAAAATATTTTCAACAATTTATTTAAATAACAAAAAATATTAAATTTTCTTGTAAAACAATTTACACACAAAAGAAAAATTTTCTTCCAACAAGTTATTTTTTGATTACGAAACAGACCCTGCAAAAGATACACATGAACTGAAGATGAAAGGCTATGATTGGTTTAAAGAAGCAAAGCTGTTAAAGGAGGGGAAAGAAAGGCCATACAGGAAACTGAAACAAGTTGAAGTTAGAACCTGATTTGCTAGCTAAGGGGTTGATTCAATGTTTCCTCATTACTACCTTCTGTTAAGAAACTTTCCTGTGCTCAAGTCATGTCAAGATATAGGGGCACAAGCTGACGGGAATACCGAGTAATTTACAACCTACAGCTTGAAATTAAAATGCAAAATACATGCTTCTGCATCAAACATCATCAAAGGAAACTATGACACATCACCGGTTTTTTTTTTTTTTTTGACAGAGTGGGAAGTACTGAAATAAATATAAAGAGTAATAAAATCAGTTACTATGTCTTCGAACTGCAGGAAATTCTCCAATCCTACAAAGATACATGCGTTGGATTTGCTTTGCAGTTTGGGAAGGACACTCATTTACATTTTACACCAAGAGCACAAACACTTTAGATTCTATATATAAACATATGGTAGTAGTATATGATTATATATATAGAAATGGAAATGGGGTTCTAATAATACAAGATCTTAACAATTTAGCCGCCAAAATTGTTCAGGGGCTCTAATGGGAGGATCTAACGATGACACATCATTGTTATATAAACATCTATTCATATCAAAACAAGAAGAAAACAGATTACATAAATTGCAAGCATTTTAGATCTAAAGTAAGCAGATATGTACAATTGTATAAAAAAAATAAGGGAATAAGAACTATACAGGTAACAATTATTAGAACAAGAGATACATGCCTCGTCTTCAATGGCGGAAAAGAATGAAGATTACAGATAAACTTGCCAAACAAGGATCAAATTTGTTCTGACAGTAATGATAATCTGCAACACCGTGACAATGAAAGTTGTGGCATCTGACAAATTAAAGATCAGAGACCAAACAACTTATTGAGAGCTCTCAGTCGCTTTTTACCAAGAATGCAGTTGTCAACTAGATCCCTTAAGATGATGAAACCAATTTAAATTGTGTTCTGTCACCAAAATTCATTGCAAGAGCAGGTTCCATTCTTGATATGATGAAACCGATTTGAATCCCTCAATACTATTTCTCTCCCTGTGCCCTTGGAAATGTACTTGATTGCAGTATGACAGTCTCCACAAACACGGAGATTCTTAAAAACTCGAATTGGTTTTGATCTTGATGTGCTTATAAGTCCGAATGCAACCGCAATTTTCTCGCTGTGTTGGAAAACATATTGCTCCTTCTGTTCCTCCTCAAGTTCATGAAGTACAAAATCTGTATCAGGGACATAACCTAATCCCTTTATTTTAAAAGCCATTTCGTCCAGTTTCTCATAAATCTCCTTCACTTGTGGGTGTGAAGTATCAGCCACATGGAACCTGTGCATCTTATTGTCCACCTCTATCCAACTACAACCAGCTTCTTTGATCAGATTTCTTTCTTTCATATCCTTCCTAATCTGTGCCACATCTTCCCATTGACCTGCAGAGGCATACAAATTTGATAGTAAGATATACGCTGCAGCATCATGAGGATCTTGCCGAAGTATCATCTTTGCAGCATATTCCCCGAGCTCTTTGTCATGGTGGACTCGGCAAGCCCCAAGAAACGTACGCCAGACCAAGGCATCTGGTGTGCAGGGCATTGTGTTTATGAACTCAATGGCTTCCCTAAGAGATCCTGATCGGCCCAATAAATCAACCATACATGCATAGTGTTCCATTCTTGGGGCAAGCCCGTGTTCTATGGGCATTGAATTGAAAATTTCCCATCCCTCTGAAATCAAACCTGCATGACTACAGGCTGATAAAACAGCAGTATATGTGATCTCGTTGGGCCTGATCCCTGCCTCAAGCATTTCATGGTATATTTCCAAAGCTCTCGTAGCTAATCCATGTTTTGCAAAACCTGTGATCATGGATGTCCAAGATATAACATTTCGATCACCCATCTTGTTAAAAACTAGAAAAGCAGCTTCTATGTGTCCACACCTAGCATACATGGATATCAATGCATTACAAATGCATTGATTGGACTGATACCCTGATTTAAGCACCCGAGCATGGATTTGCTCCCCCTTTCCAATTGCACCAATACTTGAAGCTCCACTCAATAGACTAGCAAATGTGAACGCATTAAGCTCAATTTCACTATCTGTGAGTTCATGAAAAAGTTCAAAAGCTCCTTCAGAATCCAAGTTCTTAGCATAAGCATCGACAATAGTGTTGTAGGAAACTAAATTCTTCTCAAATAGAGATTCAAAAGCTTTCTGAGCATTGTCTATCCTGCCAGACCTAGCATACATGCTTATAAGAGAGTTCCCCACGCAATCATCTGATGCAAAACCATGTTTTACTGCATGGGCATAAAACTGTTCACCTGTGCATGAATCAGAGAGATTTCCACATGCCTTAAGAACACTAGAAAATGTGAAATGATTTGGCTGAACAGGACCTCCCATCATTTTGGAAAAAAGCTCAAGAGCTTCCTTATCGCGACCTCCACATTGCACATACCCCGTAATAATCGCAGTCCAAGACATAACATTATGTTCTTCCATTTTACCAAACACCTTTCTAGAATCATCCAAAGACCCATCTACTGTGCACTTAGCATACATGTCCACTAAACTACATCCAACGCAAACATCCAAAGCGAATCCTGACCTAATAACCCAAGAATGCAATTGCTTGCCAAGTGACAATGATTCTGATTCCAATTCAGTGCAAGCTGAAATGATACCACTTAGTGTAAATCGATCAGGCACGTAGCCACCTAGAACCATATCCAAGAACAAATCAATAGCATCCCTTGGGTAGCCTAATTGTGTACATCTAGTTATCATCAAAGTCCAAGCAACCACATTTTTCTCAGGCATTTTATCGAACACCTTAAAAGCTGACTCCAAATCACTATTTCCCTTCACAAACATGTCAATTAAGGCACACCCAACATTTGTATCAGACTCAAGATACCCACTTTTCACTAAAAACCCTAAAATTATCTCCCCCATTGAGAAAAACTCAGCTTTTGAACAAGCCCGAACAACCGCTGTAAAGCAATACTCATTTGGATAAAATCCATTTTCTAGCATATCGAGAAATGTCAAAATTGCTTCAAATTCCATTTTATTATTAGCAAAACAAGAAATCATTGCACTCCATGAAACTAAATCTCGTTTATCTTCCATACTTTGGAATATTTTATGGGCTCTGGCCCAATCGCCGGATTTTGAATACAAACTAATGAGTGAGTTAAAAAGGACCGAGTCGAGCTCGAGTTTAGACTGAGTCAAGTTGGTGTGAACGGTTTTACCGAGCTGAAAGTCACGCGACCTGATGCAGGCCTTGAGGAGCAGGGAGTAGGTGATGAGGTCTGGGTGGGTGTTTTGCCTGGCCATGACATCGAGGGTGGATATGGCTTTGTGGAGGTGGCCCTCATCGAGGTGATTGATCAGGCGGTCCCTGAGGGTTTCGAAGTTGACGGGGCGAATAATGGACGGTGGTGCGAGTGTTTGGCACGGGCGCGTTGAGGGTTTAAGAGAATGTGGCGGGGGTTTGGCGGCAGGGGGAAGAGAAAGGCTCATCATCATCATCGTTTTCTCAAACGGCTAGTTTCCACTGGCTGGCTCTGTTAAAAGCGCTTAAGTGCAGAGTGCTGGTTCTTTTTTGGGCCTATATCCCCAGTTAATGTGGGCTTACCTTGTCTCTTTCGGCCAATACAAACTAAGGGCCTCAACTCTTTGAAGTTGTAAAAAGAACCTGCATCAATTAATTAATCAAATAATGCACTGCAATTGCCTGCCTTTGCAAGCAGGGGAAGATGGATTTTCCCTTTCCCCTTTAGACATAACAAATAGCTCTTAGGTACAATTGTGATAAATTTGGAGCAGTGGCTTTCATCGAAAATTCCTTCTGTCACCTTCCACTGGTAATTAAGCTTATGGATTCTGTATAATCAGTTGATGCAGAAGATGACTCTTGTTGAGTTGAGTGGCTTCCACTGCTCACCAAAGTTTGTTGTGGATATAAAACAGGCTTGGGAGGCACTTGCAGACTTTCAACTTCTCCTTCGAGCATCTGCACGACTTTGGCCATTGAAGGTCGATCACTAGGGTTCATTTGTATACACCACAGTGCTACCATGATCATCTTCTTGACTATTTTCTTTTCCTCCTCCGACGCTCCTTGGATTTCTTCAAAATCTCTTCCTCCTACAATTTGGTCATAAACATTGCAAGGAAAGTAAGCTTCACTTGACTGCGCTGTCACCGGAGTTGAATTCCTCCTTTTGCCTGCCATTTCCATCAACAACATTCCGAAACTATAGACGTCAGCTTTATATGAGACACCTCCAATATTTTTGTAGAACAATTCTGGTGCTATGTATCCGATTGTGCCTCTTGCTGCAGTAAGAGTCACTGTGGTATCATTTGTTGGATACAATTTTGCAAGTCCAAAGTCAGAAACCTTAGCAGTGAAATTTTCATCAAGAAGAATGTTGTGAGGCTTAATATCAAAGTGTAAGATTTGCATGTCACAACCTCGATGTAAGTATTCAATACCGTTAGCCACTCCTAGAGAAATCTCATATATTTTTCTCCCAACTTATGGTTGTGTTTCCTTCTCGACCAAAAGTGTATTTGTCAAGGGAGCCATTAGGCATGAACTCATAAACAAGAGCACACTTTGTTACCAATCAGTTGTACCACATTGACATGATGAATTCTCCCAATTGTGGCAACTTCATTAATAAATTCTTGACCATTAGCTTTGGACTTGCCCAACATTTTTACTGCAACAAGATGACCACTGCGAAGCTTTCCTTTGAATACAGAGCCATAACCTCCTTCACCCAATTTGTCCTTGAATACCTCAGTCATCTTTTTTATCTGTGAGTATGAATATCTTATTGGCATGAAGTTGTTCTGACTTTGCAGGAAATTTTCAATCCTGTCATACATTGACATATGCCTTTTTCGCCATTTGTAGATTAATAATACAGTCACACACGGAGCCCCACAACAACATTTCAATGTGATAATAGCTCCTGTAGGGCAAAACCACAGAGAACATCATGAGAGAACGCTTTTTGCTGCAGAGCTATGAGCATTTTGCATATTTAGAATATGATTTATTCTTGGTATGTATCTTACCGATGATAAGCACCATCAACACCCAATACGCTGCAAGAAAAGAGAAGTTAATCATATAGGTGATTTAGCGAAATGGAAGGCCAATAACAATCTTACAATTAAACAAACTCTAATTTCTGAAGTTGGTGGATATATTGCAAGTCCATTCACTTTTAGTGATTTCTGCAGTTATAAGCGGACAACAATCACCAATGCCCCTTAGGATATGTATTCTAGTTCCAAGAAGTAATGAATTGACAATTAGTGATGCTGCAAAGATGGTTACTTCCAATTTTGGGCTGAATGAAGAGCATATTTCGGTTTCAATTTCATAATGTTATCAGACCAATCTTTAGTAGCTGTTCACTAATCAAGAGGGCATGATGCAGCCATATCCTCGCACAACTGCTTCTAAAATCCTAGACTAGGCGCTCTGCTTCCTTCCATACATATCAGCAGCTGTTGTTTGCCACTTTTTGTTTCTTATAATTTCTTACTAACTCTAGAAACGACCTTAAATGAAAGATAGAGAGAGGTCCCTTACATATAACTGTGTAAAACATCTTGTGGAAGAAGCCTGCATTCATTACGAGGAAGGAATAACATCAGCACAGAATCTTTCCATTCATCGTTAGTTCAAACTTGAAAATACTAAAAAACATGAAGTCAATTTTAGGATGGTCCTCTCTCGGATGCTGCTGCCTGATAGCCAGCATGACAGATAAGTTTGGGCTTCTTTGAAAGAAATTCTTGCAATAAGTGTAGATGAAAGTGTTAGCAAAATTTCAAACTAGATTTATAAATCTTTGTTAATTTTCCTTGGCGAGGAATAGAAACAATGTCAACAGTTGAAGCTTTTCCTCAAATAGCATTATAACACTATAAACAGAAAACTTAGCTCTGATTCCATTTTTTTTTTTTGCTCAATCAGAGAAAATATTCAATTAATCATCCCAAAAGGGAGAACCTGGAAAAATCCAAGAAGAACAAAAGGACAAAGAAGGATCAGAGTTTGTCCGTTTGTACAGAACATAAGACACCTTGACATCATGTACAAAATGAAAACTGGCAGTACAAACCTTGACAATCAGACATAAAGACACAAACTCAAGGATGACAGCTCTAAACAATCAGTTCAGATAACTCATGATGTTAAAAATCAGAACAATAATCTGACACTTAGCTCTGATTCCTTGATTTTTAGGATCTTGAGTTGTTTGTTATTTGCTTTGTAAAAGCATGTTTCTGCATACTAGAAGGCCTGTTTTCTGAGTCTTATTAATTAGGATCAAGCCTGATATGTCAGTAATTGGTTATAGGGTAGCGGTTAATTGCAGCATCTGAGTACTCTTACACCAGAAGGATAAAGGAAAAAGAAGACTTACAAATTAATATGTTGTAAGTAAGGCTGCAATATTGTGAAATCGAAAACAGAATAAAATTTCTTCAAAGTAAAGATTAACCTGTCAAAATTTCCCTTGTGAAGTAACAAAAAATATGTTGCACAAACGAAGTGGAAAAGACTTCGAAAAAACTTTGAAATTGCCCTTGGAAGAAACTAGAAAAGTTAAAACTTGGGTAGACTGCGTTGATTGATAAAACCAATGCTTTAGTACATGGGAAAAATTGGTAAAGCTTTCACCTTCTTTTACGGTAGTCGCAAATGGCAAGCACTGAAGATGGTCTGTGCTGTTAACGCGACAAGGTTCCCAAGACCTGCAGTGTCCGCACCTATATTGAAAGAAGGAAAGCTCAAACCCGTAAACTAGCCTGCTGTAGATTTCCATGTAGGAAATATTCATCCCCTTTTTTACAGGTAAAGATGTCAAGGCCATCACCTCTACCCTGCACAAGTCCTCCACCTCCAATGCAGCCGTGGGTCCAAAAACAACATAGTAATACCTCCTCGAACGAGAGAAAGAAGAATTAGAATGGTTGCCACCATTAATGCAAGGAGCAGCGTCCACATAAAAACTACTAGAATTCACTGGATTTGCGCAATTCAGGAAAACCATGCTTTCTGTTAGCTTAGGTAAATAATCTGATTTACCCCACTTGTACTTATACCATATAAATGCATCTTTGTCGCTGAAGTTGGAAACGGTTAAAGAATATCGAGAAAGGGGAGAGCAATTCTCCTTCTGAATACCAGCATCCACCAATCGAATGGTGTAGTTATTGTAATTGATTGCCTGCACATAGTATTTTCCTGAATACAGGTACAGTGCTGTCAGGTTGTTCTGCTCACAGACCAATTCATAACTTTTGTTCCCGCAATTGCTTGGATCTCCTCTCAATCGAAAGGGATAGCTGATGTTGTGAATCTTCCCACAAGCAGAAGGGGCACATTTGTTGTTATCAGTAGCAGCGACAGTCAGGTGAACTAATGGAAGGAAAAAAAGGCTTATGTAGGCAACAAAGAGCAGCCTTCCTCTGAATAAGGTGCCATGGTGGCAGAGATTGAGAGAGATTGCAAATTTGAATACTGAAACAAGTTTTCTGGATATCAAGGGCATCTCTATGTTCAGGCAATAGTTTCACTTTCAGATTCGACGTGGAAGCTGATTTTGTGATTTGTATGCTTCCATCGCCTGTAAGGAATAATTAATAGCAAAATTAAGTCCTGTCTTATTCTGAACATCAAGAATCTTGACTGAACTAAAATGGTCAAACAAGGAAGCCAAGATTAAACAATTTGAAACCACACGTTTTGGACAGTTCACCCTTAAAAGCATATGGGTACCCATACCATCAAGTCAAAGATTTCGCAGGCTGCTACTTATTGTTACATACTTTGGGATAATATGTGATCTAATGGTAAATCTCATTTGCATAACAAATCCATACCTCTGTGATTTTGTTATATTTTCTTTTGGTACTTTGGTTATGGTAGGATCAGCTATTACAAACTGTAAATAATCATGATAAAGATTTCAACCCTCCAATAATTGATTGTCTTTGGAGAAAAAAGGATAATTATATGCAAGAGATCAAAATCTGTTTACTGATTATGCATAATATCTGAATGAAATTATTTAAACACAAAGTGACATCAAAATACTATTTTCACTCCATGCCTCCACAGTGTTGTTTTAGTTGAAAAACCTTGAAGTAATTAAAAGCAATAGATTACCGGATAGAAATGAAAGAACAGAAAGTTGTACTAGGAGCAAACAGTATGTTCTCCCAATTCAAAAGGGGAATGGTGAGAATTCAAATAAAGCCGGGTTATGTGCGCCTTTTTGGACCTGAAGATCCCCACTAGACTTGAGGAATCGTATTTTTAATGTTGCCTTCAAACGGAGATAAGGCCATCCAGCCTAGACAGGTATACAAAGCCTGCAAGCTGCATGCTGAGAAAAGTAGAATTTGTTATTTGTTTTTAGGGTGCCTTATAGTTTATTTGTCTTCTTCTCGCTTCCAGTTCAAGGTACAGGTCATGATTGATTATACATTGTTCAACTGTTCATCGATGGAAAGACATCAATTATACAGTCACATCCCTTGCGTTGATGTTCCCGGTTATGAGGTTTACTCATTAAATTCAGTCGACGACATCTCCCAATATCCCCTATCCTCTTGCACGAAGTTGTACAGTGGCTCATATCCTGATGGTATGTTTCTTGACATTCTTCCTTTGAAATGGTCCGAGCCAATGTGCGGATTTTGTGAACAAAATGGCAAGCATTGTAGGTTGAAGAATGATAGCACTGTAGCTCAAATTGAATGTTTTGATGCACCGATCAAAGCCAAAGGGGCAAAAGGTATGTCTTTTTTTTTCCACATTCTACCTTTTTACAACTTGTGAGACAACCTATGGTCGTTTGGTATAATCCAGTTCATACCACTGATTGCTGCATCTGCCAAATGTTATTTTCTGCAAAAATAACTCTTAACTTAATATGGTTCTATCTGGTAATTTTAAATGAATCTTAGAATCGAAGAACACTAACACATGAGCCTAGTTAAGCAGATACATGAATCAGGTGCTGTCAAAGCATAGAACTAATTGATTAACTTATAGCTTCTGCATTATGTTTCTCATTTTTGTTTTTCCTTTTGCGGTGCTGCCAATATCTAATTGTGGCTACATGAGCTGGATTTTGTAAGGAACAAAATTCTTTTAGCACCAGGGACT
This sequence comes from Theobroma umbraticum, assembly GCF_002168275.2. NCBI lineage: Eukaryota > Viridiplantae > Streptophyta > Magnoliopsida > Malvales > Malvaceae > Theobroma > Theobroma umbraticum. Next base: position 6,064,506 of record NW_018397254.1, on the reverse strand, counting down.
TGGTTATTAAACAATTAATTTCCTTCAAAAAGTAGCATCAAATTAATGGCCAAGGGAAGCGATGCAGAGAACTGGAGTTCAAAGTACAGAGCAGACAAAATAAAACATAAATGGCTTTATCTTAAATGGTTTTCTACGAACCAAAAGCTGGTGTATGCTTCTGCTAATTAGCATGGAATTTGCTTTTGAAAGTTGTTTTTATACTCGATCAAACAGAATTTCACATAAAAAATAAATAATGATTTCATCTCTCCCCGTGTGCAGGTACAATAAGAAAGCTAGTGACTGCAGGTGAGTTTGCCTATTTCATTGACAGCTTTTAGCTCTTCACTTTTATGCCCATTATCTTACATTCAGTGGGAAACAGTCATAACCACTGTTAGCATTAGGCGGATGACTATTCATGATTAGAATGATTTATATGCAGGTGTAGTTCTAGGTTCCTGCTTTGTGGTGATAGCAATCATTGCAGTTTACTACCTATATAGATCTAACAAGATGAGAAAGGAAAATGATGTAAATATTGACAAGTTTTTGGAGGATTACAGATCTCTCAAGCAATCAAGGTACAGTTATGCTGACATAAAGAGGATTACTAATCAATTCAAGGAAAAGTTGGGCGAGGGTGCATATGGAACAGTGTTTAAAGGAACGCTTTCTAGTGAGATCCACGTTGCTGTGAAGATCCTCAACAGTTCCATAGGCGATGGGAAGAGTTATCAATGAAGTAGGGACAATGGGGAGAATCCACCATGTCAATGTGGTTCGTTTGGTTGGCTTCTCTGCTGATGGATTTAGACGAGCACTGGTATATGAGTTCTTGCCAAATGAACCATTGGAGAAATTTATTTTCTCAGGTGATGGAAAGAAACATTCCCTTGGTTGGGAGAAGCTTCTAGATATTGCAATCGGTATAGCGAAGGGAATCGAGTATCTTCACAAAGGGTGTGACCAACGGATTCTACACTTTGACATCAAGCCTCATAATATTTTGCTGGATGAAAAATTCAATCCAAAAATTTCTGATTTTGGTCTGGCCAAACTGTGTTCCAAGGATCAAAGTATTGCTTCCATGACTGCAGCAAGGGGGACCATGGGCTACGTTGCACCTGAAGTATATTCTAGGAATTTTGGCAATGTGTCTTACAAGTCAGATGTTTATAGTTTTGGTATGTTGATACTTGACACGGTCGGAGGGAGGAAGAATGTTGATGTTACAGTAGAGACTGCTAGCCAAGTTTACTTCCCAGAATGGGCATACAGTCGTTTGAATCAGGGAGACGAGTTGATAATCCGCATTGAGGAAGATGGAGATGTTAATATTGCAAAGAGGCTCACCATTGTCGGACTTTGGTGTATACAGTGGTATCCGGTGGGTCGCCCTTCGATGAAAAACGTTGTTCAAATGTTGGAAGGAGAAGGAGATAATCTGTCAATGCCTCCTAATCCTTTTGGTTCTACAGGCCCTACACGAATGAATCCAAGAATTAGCAGTCATTTCAGAAACAGAGTGATGATCATAGGCAAAGGTATTCCATTGCAAATTATGTGCTGACTAGGATCCCTGGAGAGCGTTAAGAAATTTGTATCTGTGAAATGAATTTGTGTAAGTAAAATTTTCAGTAGAAAAGATACATGCCCGAAATTGATTATGAACAGCAGTGCAATGAAACAAGTTCGACTCATGTATACTTTTCAAATATAGAGTAATTAACTCTTTAGCAAAATGCAAGTTCTTTAAAGAAGAGTGGGTATTTTTTTTTAAAAAAAATGTATTATATAAAAACCTAAAAGATAAAAATATCCCAATTTAATAGTTAAATAATATAATTTATTTTGATTTAAGTAAAAAATTTTCAATTAAGTTACTGTCACTTACCTCGTAATACCTAACTCTAAAACTTTATGTAATAGTATAAATATCAGACACATCTATACAAATAAATATTTATATATCTGCACGTGTTGGTATATTGATATGAAAATTATTAAAGTGTACTTAATAAATATTTATCTTAAAAAAAATTTAATGGATTTTTATACAACCATGAATATATATATATATATGTATATGTATATGTATGTACTTTTTTTTTCAAAATAATATATATGCATGTTTTTAAAATTTTTTTTATGTATACTAATGTTTGTTGTTGCGTCATCCTAAATGAAGATTTGTTTTTTTATTTATTTTAAATAATAATTATGTATAAATATAAAAGTTTTTAATGTGTAAAATTTGAACTCTAAATGATTCTATACTATTAATTTATAAATTATTCAATACTATTAAAATTAATAAAAAAAATTTTAATGAATGTCATTTAATATATTTAAAATTTTTATTTATAAATAGAATAAATCTTATTCATATTTATAATAAAATATTCAAAATGACAATTTAAAATTACAATGAACAAATATCTCTGTTTTTTACTATTAACATTCAAAAAATTTATTTTTTAAATAAGAATCATTCAATGCAATTAGAATTTTTGTTTATAAATTGGATAAATCTTATTAATATTTATAATAAAAATATAATGAGCCAGTATCTATTTTTTCAATTAATTTTTTTTCTAAATTTATATTTTTAAACATATTATTATTATTATTATTATTATTATTATTATAATGCATATACTAAAAACCCCATCCTTGCAGTAGTATTTATTTTTTGTTCAAAAAAGAAAAACAAAATATCCTATCAAAATCGAAAGGAAGAAACAAAATTAAAAAAAGTTATGTTAAATAACTTCTTGGAGAGGAATCTGGCCTCTTGACTTGATATTTTGATGAATTATTGGTGATGATGAATGCGATGGCGTTACCTACCCCCACTATGTTTGAAGTTTCTGCACTCAAATTTCCAAAGCTAGTCAAGCAAAAGCAAGCCATTGCTTCTCCATAATTGTTTTTCAAACCCGCGTATCTCCAGTTAACGCAGAAATTGGATTCTGTGGATTGCAATGGACTGGAAGCGCCAAATCAAGCCTAATTTTTACAAATGCAGCAAAACGCAGGCTTTCTTCTATCTTTGCTTTTTTGGGATAATTAATTTGGTCAGATTTTCACATCAGATGCCGTGCGAAACATGTTTGAATTTGAAGCTTGATGGTACCCGCAACACTACACAGTGATACATTATCACCGTCATATAATTCGCAGCATAAGGAAAAGACAAAACTTCTTTTCACTAAAAAGGAAAGACGTACTTGGTAGGTTTTTTCCTACTGAATTTATGCAATGTGGAGAAAAAGTCTAAATTGTATTACCGAAAGTTAATCAAATTACAGAAAGCTGTAATCCAGAGCATATACTCAAGAAGGACAGTAAACTTGACTCCAATGCTCCACAAATGCATCCAAGTTCTTCCTTCTGCCAGCCATTCCCATCAACAACATCCCAAAACTGTAGTTATCAGATTTATGGGAGACGCCTTTGATGTTTTTGTAGAACAAATCAGGAGCCATATATCCTCTTTTTCCCCTAGAATGCAGTCAATGGCACAATACTATCATCTATTTGGTATGATGTTGCTAGCCCAAAATCAAAGACTTTTAAGGTGAAATTCTCTTCAAGAAGAATATTTTGACGTTTGATATCAAAATGTTTTTTACACATCACAACCACGGTGTGGATATTCAAGGCCACAAGCCACTCACACAGCAATCGCACATAATGTTTTCTAACTTACAGTCATACGTTCTCCTTGGGGGAAAAAATGTATTTTTCCCAAAGAATCATTAAGCATGAAGTCATGTTTATTTTCTTTGGAAGAAAGAAAGCCATCTTTATTTGATCCTAAAGCACAAGAACCTTAATTTTACCAATTTCACATGGGTGGATAGAATATCAATGGTTGCAACTGCATTAATAAATTTTTGACCATTTGCTTCGAGCTAACCCATCATGTTTATTGCTACAAGACAACTGCTATGGAAGTTTTCTTTATATATGGAGTCATAACGTCTTTCACTTAATTTGTCTTTGAAATCGTCCGTCGTTTTCTTGTTGTCGCAGTAAAGGTACCCAACGGAAAACTGATCGAAGGGCAGTGCAATGCAAGGTTTAACAGTGACCAGTGATTGAGTTTGAAAAGTAATGCTAGTAACGACACTCATCTCATGCTTGGGAGCAAGAGTTGAGAGTTAAAATTTGCAAGTCAACTTGAGAACGATTATGTCTATCAGTAGATTTGCAACTAATCAAAAACCAGATTGGGCTTGGACAATATATGATCTGCTCAATTTAACTAACTCATGTCAGCCCAGCCCAAAATTTATGCATGCTGCCATTGACCTTGTAACTGACTGGATCTCAGTTGCCTTGGAAGAAATTTGCTATGCGAGTCCTTGAAGCTTCGTGGAAAAGTTGACAAGACTCGATGGATCCGCCGCCTGCAGAAAAAGGGTCACTGGAAAATTTTACTTTCGGAATCTTCAACGACTGTTCTTACTGTGCTTATATTGGCACAATTGGAAAAGCAGAAAACCTAGACAAGATTTTGATATTAGAAAGAGAAAAAGGAATGCGGCTGGAAGTTGCAGTAGACTAGAATTATCTCCAAATATCAAAGGTTGATGCTTTTTGCATTACTACATGAAATTAAATCGAATCTTTTACTAGTCATCCTGTGAGTGCAGCTCAGACAGCAATTGCAAAACTGCCATATGCAGTTTCGTCCTAAATTTCTGAATCGATCCCACCATAAGAGATCGATTATTGCAATCACTTAATAGATGTTCCTGCCCCCACTACATATAAAAGCGACCCGACCTGTGGAAAAAACAAAGAAGAAAAGACAAAATGACTCAAAATGAGAGTTTTTATCAGAAAAGGAAAATTAAAGTCAGTCAAGGGGAGATCGATCCACGATATGGGTACCCCCCTAGGATCACAACAATATTTGGGAATCATTACACAAAATATCAAAAAGTTCAAAGAATTATTGGGATGGATTTGACCACTAAATCGAAGGAAGATATACTTTTTTTTTGGATTTTTTGGACGTTTACTGTGTAAGGTTTTAGCACTGAAATTTATTTAAGATAGAAAAATTACATAGAAAACTTTGTATTTCACAGTTAGTTTTTTTTTTGTTACTTGTAAAATAGGAGAGCACAATTGGAGGAAAAAAAAAAACAAATTAAATGGGACTTGCCGTGCATGTTCTGAACACTGAAGAGAGAACCAACATCGTTATTAAATGGGACGATATAGGATCCGATTCAGTGACAACTTTGTAATAATGATGGTAAATTACTTACTCTGCTTCGTCTTGGTAGTGAGCATCGCAGAAGCTGTACCAATCCAAGACGAATGCAAGGTGACTAATTGCAAACACCATGAACCACCCGTCAAGTTTCCCTTCCGATTGCAAGACCGCCAGCCACCCCACTGTGGCTCTCCTCATCCTGGGTTCCAACTCTCTTGCTCAGAAAACAACCAGACCGTGCTGAATTTCCCACGTTCAATGAAGTTGTTGGTGAAGCACATAGACTATAAAGAACAGCAGATTCGCTTGTATGATCCTGGTCATTGCCTCTGGAAGCAGCTCTCAGATCTCAATATATCTGCATTTCCATTCCGGTACGAATGGCTAAGCTACAGCCACCTCCAAGCTTTTCGGCCCACACCAGTTGACTTCTACACCTTGTTCAATTGTTCAAGCAAAGATGAGTTTTTGTACCGACGCTATAGAATCCCTTGCTTAAGCAACACTGGCTCCCAAATTATAGCTGTCAGTTCTGATGAGCAGGCATATGACGAGAACCTGTTAAATTGCAGCAAGACTGGCAACATCTCAGCAGCAATTTATCCATATCTTACTGGTCCTTTCCAATTACTTTGGGACAAACCAAACTGCAGAAACTGTGAAGCCCAAGGCAGGGGATGTAAACTGAAGAGCAATAGCAGACAGGATCAAACTGAGTGTTTTGATATCCCCAGACATCATATAGGTATGTTTTCACTATTGCACCGATCCTTTATTTTATTCAAAATTTTTTGGTTAGACTGCATTCACCCTGAAGAATGTTTTTGGGTTTAGTCTGATGTATACATCTAAATGAAGCTTAATATTTCTAATGAGCCCAAATTTGAATTTTCTTTCACTTGGGAGGAAAGCTGCTAAAATAAGAGAAAAGACAAAAACAGAAGACGGTGCAAATGGGTAATAATATTGGTTTTCACTGAGTAGGAATTCCATATGCAGATTTTTTGTAAAAATCTTCATCTAGTTTTGAGCTAACTAATTTTGTTCTGCTCTGTTTCCAGCACTTATGTTTTTGTGATGGTATCTTCAGCTTATCAGTATTGTTTTTCCAAGTTTATGCTTGCATACCTTTCGAATATTTGAAACTCGTAAGAACATAATTACATCACGTATCAAGCTGATTAATTTCGATTGTTTCGCAGGTGCACGAAAGAGGCGAATAATTGCAGGTAAATTGATTTTGCTTTTACCCTTCAATTAGTGAAGACAGATCGATGATGAAGCATTATTCTAACTGGGAATATGCTATTTTATTTTGCAGGTGTAGTCTTAGGGTCTTTTATTCTTGCAACGGTTGTCACTGGAGTTGGCTGGGCACATCATTTGAAGAAAAGAGAGCAAGCAAGCCAACTCAAGATTGAAAAGTTTTTGGAAGATTATAGAGCAGTTAAACCCTCAAGATATTCCTATGCTGATATTAAAAGTATAACAAATCATTTCAAGGACAAATTGGGACAAGGAGGTTATGGAACTGTCTTCAAAGGAAGACTTTCGAGTGATGTTTTAGTTGCTGTCAAGGTCCTCAATAATTTCAAGGGAAATGGTGAAGAATTCATCAATGAAGTGGGTTCAATGGGTAGAATCCACCATGTCAATGTGACTCGATTGGTTGGTTTTTGTGCCGATGGGTATGAACGAGCTCTTGTTTATGAATACCTACCAAATGAGTCATTAGAGAAGTTCATATTCTCAGCCAAGGGTGAGAATCGTTTCCTTGGTTGGGAGAAGCTTCAGGATATTGCTCTTGGTGTAGCCAAAGGTATAGAGTACCTGCATCAAGGTTGCGAGCAACGAATCCTCCATTTTGATATCAAACCTCACAATATTTTGCTAGACCACAACTTCAATCCTAAGATCTCTGACTTTGGCCTAGCTAAATTGTGTTCCAAGGAACAAAGTGCTATTTCTATGACAACAGCTAGAGGAACCATGGGCTATATTGCACCCGAGGTATTGTCTCGAAACTTTGGAAATGTCTCGTACAAATCAGATGTGTATAGTTTTGGAATGCTATTGCTTGAAATGGTTGGAGGGAGAAAGAATATAGATGCTACAGTGGAGAATGCAAGCCAAGTGTACTTCCCGGAATGGGCTTATAATCGTTTGGACAAAGGAGAGGAGCTGGGGATTAGAATTGAAGATGAAGATGAAAATGAAGAGCATACAGGAATAGCAAAGAAACTCACAATCGTTGGACTTTGGTGCATTCAGTGGTATCCCGTAGATCGTCCTCCAATGAAAGTCGTGGTCCAAATGTTAGAAGGAGAGGGTAGCCTTCTTACAGTGCCGCCAAATCCCTTTGCCTCTACGGATCAATCCAAGATGGGTGCCACCATGCCTAGGAAGCCTGTTAATAGAGAGCTTCCCGCTATTGCTGAATTAGAATAAAAGCAATTTATCTATAGCTAATAGCCTCGTAATTATTGTTAGAAAAAATTGACTATGATTCATCTATTAGCTGACTTCCATTATTAACATTAATAAATCCGTCTAATTAATGTTTGTCACTTGGTTAGTTCCTTTGTTAATTACTCCTTCAGACTGTTGGGGTAAAAATCCATTCCTATGCTGATTTAAACCATATTACTCTCCGATGTTATACCCCAAAAATATACCACGGTTTGAAAATTCAACAAATTGTTCATTTGATTTAAAAAAAAAGAGGAAAAATACGAATTGTTCATGTTAATTGCATGTCAAGTTATATATTAATCTCATGATATTCTAATCTTTAAGGCTTTAACTTTATACCTATACACCTTCGATAGAGCGAAAGTACATTATAAATAATTTTAAACGAGAGTACATTATAAATAATTTTAATTAACATCATATCTACGTATTGTATCTTTTTGTTTTTCTCTTAGGAGTAGTGGTAACTTAATTTTTTAAGAGTTGTTTTAATCTAGTTGGAACAACAACATCCCTTGCTAGTAAATGGTATTAGGTTGTCATCAACTAGATCCATTGTTCAACACGATCCGATAGGAGGCTTTCTCCATAATAGTAGTACGAAGGGATGGAACTGCGAGGAATGGAGCATTCCTTGTCCAGACTCACATCTGGATGTCGCAGCGTTTGATCAACATAAGAGATGTCTAGGACATAGAAATTCCCATATTTCATGGGAAAGCGATGCGGTTTTTCTTGCACTCCACTTCAAGCCTGTGGTTATTATTAGAGACGGAGTCAAAGAGTTGGTAAATAGTGATTACAGTCACTTATTAATTTTTATTTTTTTTATTATTATAAGTATAAAATTATATATTATATGACTATTTTTATAATTATCTTTTCATTACTTTTTATTCAAAATCTTAAATCTATCATTCAAAATCTTTATCTATCATTTATCATTAGGCTCGCGAGATTGACCTTTTAATCGAAAGGGTAACTGATGTTAATGTTTCCACAAAAGAAAGGGCAGCAATGCATGTTTTGCTTCCAGCAATGCAAGGATGGGAGAATAGAGAAAAAGTAAGGGTCAAGGGGCCAAAGAATGGTACCTAGTTTTGCTACTAGCATCGGTGGAGAAAGTTATAGAGTAAGACTCACTAGTTTAAGTCTGGTAATTAGATAAGAAGTAATCGGACGGTCTAATTATCCTCACTATGGTGCCAATCAATCTACGGCTGCAATTGAAAGCGAACCTTCCTTTGCAAAGAATCAGTCAGCTAATAAAGCCGAAATCATTAATTAGGCACGCTGAAAATTATGCTGCAGCAGCACCTCTTTTCTTTCTTTTGATGTAATAGAGCCAAATATAGCCCTCGATTAATTTGCTGTGGGTCACCCTTCCTAATAGATCCATCATAATGAATGAATGTCAACATCTTATTGATTAACTTCGGATGCAATTCAAATTTCAAATAAACTAACCAGAGAGAAATAGCAAGAATTTTGCCATACAATAGGAAGGAAAAAGTGAGATGTCAGTGCTTCCTCGACCACCAGTCATCTTCATTTGATTTTTTTTTTTTGGTGAATCCGATCTTCACCTTGTTGCATGATTTGCCTAAAAAGTTCCATGGCTTTGGGATTTGAAATATGAAGCTGTTTAATGATGCTTTTTTAATGAATTTTGGCTTATACGGTCTCACTTCAATCCCGTAAAACAAGAAGAGAGTCGGAGTTATAATTTTATACTAATCTGGAAGATTAAGTTGAGATTACCTAAAGCCCTTATACATAATATAATATCCGAAAAAACATAAAGGCAAACAGAAGTTAAAGAAAAAGCAAAGCATGCAAATCTGGTAGAGTCAGAACTGCAAGCCACTAAACTACAATTTGGAACCAAAAAAAGAGTCATCTTCAATTTTGGCCCTTAGAAGCAGAAACAATTGAAGGATTCTGACAATAGCAAGATGGATAAATCATGAATCCTGAACTGGTGAAGTCGGCCTTTCTGGGGAATTCCTGCAAATGGGGCAGGTAGCATTCAACTGAAGCCATTCGTCAATGCAATCAGCATGGAAACAATGTTGGCATTGGGGTATGCTCTTGAGGGTCTCCTTGGGCCTGTATTCACACAAGCATATCGGGCAAGTGTTGTCATCCGGCTTGGGCAGGCGCCTGCTCTCGCCAATCACAATTTTCGGGTACGATTCTATAGTTGCCCCATCGAGGCCATCCGCAATGGTGGGCTGTGGAGAGACCGTTGCGTTGAGCTCCGGGATTGAGTGGCGTCTTACAGTACAACATTTGACCTTGCCACAAACGAAGCACAATAGCCCTAAGATACACAACAGAGTTGGTACTCCGGCACCAACTGTGATTGCATAGCGAGCACTCCTTGTTAAACCTGATAGAGGAGTTTCAGCTTTACAGTAAATATTACTGAACAAAATATAATTGATGGCAATCTAATTGTATTGCTCAGGGGAAAAGAAGAAGAAGACAAAAAAAGATGAAATAGCTTGGGTCAAACAGCCTATGTCAGGACGTAAATGCAGTTTAAAGCTCAACAACCGTAGACCTGTTATTCTCCTTGGGCTGACTTTTTGGAATCCATAAAACGTTGGTCTTCATTAGAACTAAGAAGAGCTTAATAGAAAAAGGCTGAAAAAATACAAATGTATTAAATGTGAAGTGTATCTTGCCACGTAGAGACTTTTCAGACAGGACCCGTGGACAAGGATGGAGCTAATCAATATTTGTTGAAAGGGATTAAAGGTAAAAAAAATAAATATTAGAAATTTTTAAAATTAATATATTAAATTTAATTATTAATAATTAAAATTTTATAATAAAAAATAATTTTATATAATATATAAATTAAAAAATAAAAAAATTATAATAATACTCTAAAAACATTTTATTCCTTTTTTAATATAAATTATTAAATTATTTATAAAAAATTTATTTTTTATTTTATTTTAATTTTTTAATATAAATAATTAAAAAATTAATATAATTAACATCTAATATTTTTATTTTATTATATTTAAATTTATAATATTAAATACTAACCTAAATACATAAAATATAAATAATTAAATATAATATATAAAATTAATAATTCATTCTTATATTTAAAATAATTTTTTTTCAATTAAATATAAAACATCAAAGATATTAAAAATATACTCTCAAAATAATTTTTTACTCATATAATTAGGTTTAATAAAACCAGGGGACGCTCCTCCCTGGCCGTGAACTTACTTTTGACTACTTCTCCTGCGCATGGTTGTTGGTATCTTAGGTGTGGAATGTTTGATCAATTCAAGCAGTTGGCCTTTCGCTATAAACGCAGAAGTCAACAACATCAAAAGGTAATTATTACAGTCTGAAAGCGTTGAGCGCAATTCAAACCTTTCACTGGCCAATATTATACTATTGTTCAGTTAACGCTTATCATGGTTCTTGAACTGAAAATGTCAATTGAATGGCACTAACATTGGCCTAAATAAAGTGAATTCGGATTGGTTTCATTCAGTACGGTGACACGAAAGTTCATCCTTTGTCGATGAAAAACGACAAGGAACCACCTGATTTTCTTAAGAATTCACACTTTCAAAGACACAGAGCAGAAAGAAAGTTACCTTCTCGTCGGGGTGCATTTGAACAAATAGTTTGACGAGTAGAATTGGCCTTTAGCCTACACTCGCGGCCCCGTGACTCACATTTCCGGCACTTGGGTTTGTCCCACGTTAGCAAGAGACTGTTGCTGAGGTCTGATGACGACATTTGATCATAGAAAGACCACTCAACAGGAACTGCAACGGTTGTAAGTCGTTGGCAGGACGATGACAAA
>NW_018397254.1:6011129-6052962 GCF_002168275.2 Theobroma umbraticum | reverse complement strand
CTGTTGTTGACGAACTAGCGAAAACCGTGTAGTTACCACCACTAAGGCAAGCAATTGGATTTAATCGATACTTCAAATAGCCTAACGAGCAATTGAAGAACGTAAAATTTTGATAATAAACACCATTAAATGGAGAACCAGAAAGGTTAAGCGAAAGAATTCTTTGAGGAAGGCAGTTGGGATCATTGATCCAAATTTCTTGTGCAGCATAGTCTATCCCTTGGACACTGAAATTTCCAGAGTAAGGCAGCTCGAGTATCGTCTGGTTTGAGCTATCACAAGATAAATCAAAACCTGGATAGCCACAAGACTTAGACTGCCGGCCTTCAATCCGGAAAGGGAATCGAATCACTGGCTCGGTGCTGCGACACATGGCTCCTATGCATGTATCTGTGCTTGTTGTAGTGTGCAAGTAGGAGCAGAAGAAGAAGAAGATAAAGAAGAGGAGATGGGAGAAGATTTTGAGAATGTCCATGTTGAACACGCTTGGAATGAAAAGCTACCAGACTACCACACTAATAATATGAGTAGAATATCAAAAGCTCGAAATGAAACTCGGCTCCACCTGATGTCTGATGTCCATCGGGGAAGTCAACCTGCCCAACTGCTTCGTTTGAAGCAGCTTAAATCCTTAAATAAAAAGAAAAAGACAGTTCAAGATCATAACATTTGGAGCCCACCAAAAAAATAAAAATTCTGGCAATTTTAATCAATGATAATATAATTTTAGCCTAGCAAATATATATATAAATAATTTTATAACACAAACAGTTAATACAAAGTCTAACACAAGAGCACAGATCAAAGTTAATACTACAAATCTCTATTAACACATGAAAAACGAAGATGAGGATCAATGATTGCAGAGTCCACCCAAAATCCCAAAATTCTAATAGAATCTCTATAAGACATTAAAACGTGATGCCAAATAGCATATTTGCACTAAATAAAAACAATTGAACAAGCACGAGGTACACAGTTGAGACTTGAGAAGTTGGGATGTTAGGCTGATCATTGGAAAAAAGAAGTTGGAGGAGGCAATGGCTAATGGGAATTGACTATGAATTTTTCAGCAAATGGTCGAATGGGTGATAGCCACCCTGCTTTTAATGACTTCGTTTACTTTCCAAGCCCAGAATCTATCAAAGAGTATGAAACCACTTAAAGACACTGATAGGAAATTCATCATCTTGACTTCATATGAAAAAATCTAACAATAATGTTATCAAATTAATGATCAATAACGCGTGAATGCTTATCAAGCATGACATGATGACATTGGACATCTGAAAATTGACTTTAAAGTAGTTAAAAAAAACCAAAGAACTGAACCCAGTTGAGATAATAAGAGGCAAAAGTAACCCCAGAAATTCCACAGATAAAAGTTTGAATTTATTCTCACAATTACAACACTTCTCTTTAACATTCTTAATGTATATATATAAAGTAAAAGGAAAAGAAAGAATCAAAAGTCGTAGCAGCGACCATTGCGTTCCCAATCACCGTAGCGAGTGGGCTCAGGGCCTCTGGGCCCCCCGACCTCACCCGTCTGTTTATTCACATGATCCCCATCTTCATCATCATCTTCTTCTTTTTCCTTATTCTCAATTTCAGGATCCTCCTTCACCGCTTCGCGCTTTTCCTCGTTGCTTCTTTCTTGATGGTTCAATTGAGGTTGCTGAGCAGAGCAACACATGAACCGACTCGCCGAGGTGGATCCGAACAGAGTCATTGGCTCTGATGTGACACTACTTAAAGACGGTTTGGGGATGGAGAGCTCGGAGATCGATGAGAATAGACGGCTCAGGGTGGCTCTTGCCATTGTCGCTGTTTTTTAGGTACCTGGAAAGAAAACCCTAACTTGGATTCGTCGAACGAAAATACGGATTCAAATGAAAGAAAAGACTGGGCGGGGAACCTTAAGCACGCGTCGTGTTGGTGTTCGATACTGCAGCCACGTTTTGATGCTAAAAATTTGCAACGTGTAAACTGTAAAAAAGGGCTTAAGGCCCAAAATAGTACTGCAGTTGGGCCCAAAGTGCAATTAAATTCCAAACCCCAACCCAAAGAATATACATATAAAAGCTAAAAAGCATTAAAGAAAGGAAGTATTTACAATTTGTTTATGAATTGGAAGATGCCAAAGGTTTGTGGAGCAAGCAAATAAAAGGGATTCTAAAACATTATTTATTAATAGTGGATTATCATGGAATATACTTATATTTATATTTATATATGCATATGAAAATACTGTGGGTAATTATTGTTAGGGTTAGACAAACTTAAATAAGACAATGAAAGATGGTTTATGTGCAGATAGATATTTTCCACGAGGAATGACGGACAAATTGATTCCACGACGGGACTGTGTCCAAACCTAAGCTTTAGACCTTATTATGGAGTAAGGGTGACTGAAAACTTGGATAAAAATCTTAATTTCGAGTGATAATGCTCGGTCATGTGAAAGGGCAAGAAACCTCCAGAGAGTTCTTCGCAGCAGAATCCAGTCCCTACCCAGAGGACTTCAATCCTAGCTGTTGTTTCTGCGTACCCTTTCCTGTTTTGTCTTAAAGGAGAGGTAAAAAAATAACCGCGGGGATACAACGCCAAAATTTGTGCTTAAGTTAAACAAAGAGTACGGTAAAAGTTGGAAAGCGGTAATTTATTTATTACTAAATAGGTTCTTGACTTGATCCGATTAGATAAAAATAAAAGGTTTGTTACCAGATAGCAATGATTACCTCAACTTCCAAGGGTCGGACAAGCAGAGCAGAGCAGAGCGGAGAAGAAGGTAAAGTGAAGTCTGGAAGATGGGAGCAGAGCAGGCACTGAAGAGAATTCCACGCATTAAATTCCCTCAAAGACACCCGAAACCCTCTGCCTCAGGTCACTCCTCTTTCTTTTTTATCATTTACGTTGTAAGTTTTTGGCCTCTTTGGGTTCATCGTCTCGTCTGGTTTTCGTGTTCCTAGTTTTGAAATAGAGTTTCATTTTTACGTTGTGTTCCAAAATCAGCAGGTTGGTTATCCTCATCTACCCTTAAATCTCTGTTATTGTTTGAGAATTTATTTCATTTGATGATCTTCAGTTTAATTCATGCGTTTTCTTCCGATCAAAGTACTAGACGTGTTCTTTGTTGCTTTGGTCGGTGGGAAATCCAGTCTGAACTATAGATTATGTCGATTTTTCCTTTTTTTTTTCTTTTTTTTTTTGGAAGTATCCTTTTTCCTGATCAAAGGAGCATTTGAGATGGATATTTGCTAAGAACACTGCTGGTGACCTTTTTTTTTTATTATTTTTTGAAAATTCAATGTGTATTATTAACAAAACAGAGGGAAGCAATCGTTCCCCTCTGAGAGCTTACAAGAAAGATTTGGCCCTGTTAGACGCAGTTGAGAATAACAGTGCTAAATCACCCAAACCAGCTCATAACCGGATTTGTAAAAAGTCAAAAAGCCTCCGTATCCCTATTCACACAAGAGTCAGTGCAACGAAAAGGCTCTCATGAATACCCTCGTTGAACTTTATTACAGAGATGAATCCCAACCTGTGAACCCCTAAACCGTTCCCATCAAGCACAAAATATGACGCATGCCCTTGCTCTCTCTCTCTCTCTCTCCCTCCCTCCCATCACGAAAGCAATATCAACAGTGAAAATTTTCAGCAAATAGCAATAGGGAAGGCTGCTGATGGTCTGTTAATGAAAACTAGATTTTGGTAAGCAGTAGACGATGAGAAAAGTGGGATGGATTTGGTTTGAACTGATTGTGTAAGTTGCTAAAAAACGAAAGGCTAAAAGCAACAAATAGCTGGACTATACAAAGAAATGCATGATGAACACAACCCAAAGACATAATAACTTCTGTGAGCAAAGGAGTCTAGTAAATTTGGCTGTGGCATACCTACTTGCAGAATATTTGTTATGAAATAAGAAAAAAAAAACAAAAATTTTCCTGATTCGATCTCTTTGTTTATGTCCATAAACTGAAATGAAACTGTTCTTTTATTATTGAAAAATTAACATATAATAAAATCCATCTCTATAGTTTCCCAAACCAATCTATGACCCTTTGTATGCCTTCTCTCAATAGCTTCACAAGAACACACTCAATCACACCCGCTCTAGCTCCATTTAGAACAAAAACAAGTCTAGCTTCACCGAAAACAAAAAATAGAGTTACGAAGTATTACCTCGCTTTTGGCTCACTCTGCATTTTTTTTAAATCTTGAAAACCATTTTTATAATAGAATGAGATTAAGATTCAATGCGAAACAAAAAATTTAAAACTACAAAAATTATTTAATATTATACACAAACAAAAATTTTAATCAAATAAAATTTAAAATTCTAATCAATTTAAAACCCAACAATTTTGAGACTAAAGAATCCAATAACTCCTGTTGTATTTGCATTCCATCATCTAATTCTATTATATTAGATATTGAAGTTCCACTGACTCTACGTATTTTGAGGCGAATTATGATGACTTGTTTCGTTAAGTTTAGTGATATGATATTGCAAGTTGGTTAAGTCGTGTGATAAAATAAAGGTGCTGTGATGGAGGAGAGGTCGGATAAATAAGAGTGCAACTCCTAACTGCAGAATCAGATTTCGGACCACATTTGCATGAGCGTTTCTGTGTTCCTTGGTCGGCTATAAAGGATGGGAACCAGGATTTTAAAGCCTTGTCCTTGGTTTATTCTCCAAACCGATCTCATTTTGTATTCAAGTTGCCATTTATGTTGCAAAATCATTTCCAAGTTTATGTTATGCAGGTTGTGTGTCTGAAACGCAAGCAAGACCCAAAGATGGGAACATCATCGATAGATTCATTACAAGGTCAAGGTCAGATGTTCCAGCACCACCCATCAACACTGCTGTAGGAGGAAAAGCATCTCTTCTCCCAAAACGTACACCTGTCTCTGAGAGGGAAATAGAGGCTATTCTGGTAAGGCAAAATAAATGGGGAAATGGAAAATATTTCTGGCTTTCTTTTCCTTTTTCTTCTAACGTGTTTCCATTACCTTGCAGTTGGGGGGCTGCTTCTGACTTTTCAGAGGACAAGCCTCATCAAGCAACGCAATCAATCTGGTCTATTATCTTCCTTTGTTGTGCCGTGAAACAGATTTTCAGAATGTAACTACTAATGTGTTAAAAGACTTGCGAACTGGGATGGAGAGATCTCCGATCATCTTTATGAGCCGTCATGGGTGAGAGTACATTCTCAGTCAAATAATATGTACAAGGAATTTCTGTTTCGTCAATAGGCAATGTCGGGTTTAGTCTTGTCGCAATTTACCGTAAGCCTAGCCATCGATCCTTTTCAGCACGATGAAGGACACTCAAATCATTTTGCTATCAGGGTACAAAGGTTTTATGCATTTTACCCTTCTTTTTTAAAATAGGAAATTACCTTAATTCAATTTTTAGTGGAATAAGACAAATTGCAGCGAGTGTTAACTGAATTTTCTTTTCTGTAAAAAGGATATCCAATCTCAAGAATCAATAAATATAAAAAAAATCCCCACCTTTTTTAATCTCAATGAACGATTAAGAAACAAAACTGTACATTATTCCTTTATGACAACCATGAGAGCAAACCTTGAAACAAGCCGGGTAAAACCTATAAACAAGATGATACATATGAAAGATAAAATATCCCCAAACCTATACCAGTCCCATGGAAGTCGTTTATTGATTTTTGCTCAACCTTCTGCGAGTGCCTTACCCTACTACAACTAAGCCTTCCCAGGTCCTTTCGCTGAGGACTAAGCATCCCTTAGTGGTTATCCAAAAGATTATGCTTATTTCCTGCAGTGGTCATCCATGTGACAACCCCCTTTGCAAACTCTTTCTCTATTCTCAACCAGATTGATCTTCATTCAGCAAATTGTCACAAATAGTAACAATCAATATCACTTATGTCATTACCGTTTGCTGCCTCTGGGCAAGGTCTTGATGCCTCTTGACAAGATCTTCCTGGCTATCGCCATCAACACTTAAGTCTTCATCTTTCCTAGTCAGGTATTTGTCAACTTGTGCAGCAGCTTGCCTTCCCTCTGAGATTGCCCACACAACTAATGACTGACCACGACGACAATCTCCAGCAGCAAAGACTCCATTCACATTGGTTGCAAAGCGACCATACTCTGCCTTCAAGTTTGATCGGTTGTCCTGCTCCAAACCTAACTTGTCTGCCACAGTCTTTAAAATCAAAGAGCAAAAAAATGGATGAGCAACGATCTAACCATGCAAATGCTTTTCTATAAATGTATACATATCGAATAAACTAAGAGAACCGCACCAGGTTTATAATAAATATAATAGCATCAAGTAACATGACATTGTTAATCATAGAAGGACTTGGGCTGCCTAAGTTAAATCCAATAATCGAAGGCACCAACTAGCATTCAGGTATCAGTACAGAAAGCATTAAAACCTGATAGCCACAAAAGGATTATAAAAAGGGAGTGTTTACAATACTCACCGACTCAGGCCCGAGGAACCCCATGGCTAGCAGGACTAAGTCAGCCTCAATTATTTCCACAGAGCCCTCAACTTCTTTGAACTGGAACTTCCCACTGGCATCCTTTTCCCAATGCACTCGTACCACCTCAAGTCCTTTCAAAGTTCCATTCTCATCTCCCACAAATCTCTTAGTCAAAACCTCATAGGATCTTGGGTCTTTCCCAAATTTGGCAGCAGCTTCTTGGTGTCCATAGTCTACACGGAATATGCGAGGCCACTACAATTCCAGAAAAACGGGGGAATCAGTCACATAAGATGTCTAAGCACTAAATATTCCATTTCAACTCTCAGCTCTTCCATTTAATATCCCGAACCCAACTTCCATCTTATAAGTTTAAATTACTTGGGAATCGGTCACACTTAGCAGCAATAACAAATCAAGCAGACCCAGAAAAAAAGGATTTTACTGTCTAATGCATTTTAGTTGTTCAGAAGGAAAACGAGAAACGAAAATGAAATGAACATTTAAAAAAATGACAGCTACTATCATGATTAATAATCCATTAAGAACCTATATTCTTTTTCCTTTAACATATTAGAAAGCACAGCAAAAAATCATCAGGAAACGGAGGATCAACTGTGAAACCTGTGGCCAAGGATTGCCAGGAGCTCTAGTTTGTGGTGGCTGAGGAAGTAACTCAAGATTTACAATGCTACTACACCCATGGCGGATAGATGTCCCTATGCAATCTGTACCAGTGTCACCACCACCAATGACCACTACTTTCTTGCCCTTAGCAGAAATATAGTTGCGATCTTGGAGATTACTATCAAGCAAACTTTTAGTGTTTGCATGAAGGAATTCCATTGCAAAATGAACACCAGATAAATTCCGTCCTGGAACAGGAAGGTCCCTGCATCAAATAAACAAATGCATTCAATTATTCAGCCAATATATAGTTGATTATCTAAGTATCATTAAATTATCCTTTCTGGCTAAGCCATCATCATCTGATTGTTAAAGAGTCAGAATCCCTCAAGAAAGAAAGATTGGTAGCAAAAATACTGATACATCTCCAAATATGGTTGATAATCAACAGCTTTCTTCCATCCAAGATTTACCTGGGTTTTGTGGCTCCCACTGCCAAGACAATGGCATCATTTTCCTCTCGTAGCTGGTCAAGGGAATAGGAAGGGTCAACTCCAACATTTGCATTGACCACGAATTTAACTCCTTCCTCAGCCATAAGGTTAACCCGCCGTTGAACTACATCAACCTTGTCAGCCTTCATGTTAGGGACTCCATACATCATAAGCCCTCCAATTCTATCGGCACGCTCATACACAGTCACTGAGTGACCCATTCTATTTAGCTGATCAGCAGCAGCCAAACCAGCTGGTCCACTTCCGATAATAGCAATACTTTTCCTGTAATCATAAACATATATCAAATTATACTTCTTTAGTGAACATATAAACTTCTAGAATACATCAATCTTGTTCAAAGAAGCATAGGCATCTCAATTGAGTTTTGCCACAAGATTTTAAAACTTCACTTGAACCCCCAACCAAAAAACTAATGAAGTGGTTTAAAATGAACAACTTGAAATGTAACATAGCCTCTAGTTAGATATACTGAGGGAATAACAAGCCATACCCTGTTCTCTTGAGCGGAGGCCGTGGCACCATCCACCCTTCCTCAAATGCCTTATCTATGATAGCACATTCAATGCTTTTGATGGACACAGGATTCTCAATAATACCCAGAACACAAGACCCTTCACATGGCGCAGGACACACTCGGCCAGTGAACTCTGGAAAGTTATTTGTCTCTAGAAGACGATCCAGTGCTTCACGCCACCTATTTTGGTACACTAGCTCATTGAATTCAGGTATCTTGTTTCCGAGAGGGCATCCAGAGTTCTCCTGCATTTATGAAAACAAAAGAGATCTTAAATTTAAGCTGTGTTTTGTGTAATTCATTTCCAACATGACAAAGAAAAGAGTAAAAGTAGTAATCAATACCTGATGGCAGAAAGGAGTACCACAGTCCATGCAACGAGCAGACTGTGTCTTTAAAAGTGGGCCAGGTTTTGATTCCTCCATGACCTCCTTCCAGTCAGTCATCCGGACATTAGGATTCCTGTATTGTACGCCTTCACGCTCATAAGCAACAAAACCACGATGTTTCACAGCATCAGGAACCCGAGAAGGCCTCTTGACTGGTTTGGCCTCTCCTTCCTATAAGATCCAAAAGTCAAATTAGATCTAAACAAATTGTGCATGAAACCAATAGGCAGTATAAAGAAGATAGCAACCAAACACCAGAAAGAAGTGGGGAGCAATACACAAAAGGTGTAATACAAAATTAACAAATTGAAGATTTCTGGAGACGAGTTGAACACAAAAGAGAAAAAGAGAAAGAGGAAGAAGGCAGGTTTACCTCACCAACACTAAATTTTAATGAAAAAAATCAAATAGAAAAGAAAAAAGATAAAAGTTAAATTGACAAAAGGAGGAAAGAGAAGCTAAATTGCTAGGTGGAAGCAGAGACTTTGTAAAAGTAATATAAGAAAACATAGTAATAACAAATACAACATACCTGACTTGATTCCTTATTCATCAAATTAGCTGCTAACTTCTTGAGCTCTTCGAAAGCATCTTTCTCCACCAACTCTGCTTCATCTCGCTCCTCAGATTCTTTTGCAGCACGTTCCAATGCCTCCTTAGAAGCTTCCTCTTCTTTCACCTTTGCTAGAACGCGCTTGTAATCCCTGGGGAAGACTTTTATGAATTTGGGCAGAAGATTCTCAAAGTCAGCAAGTACTTCTCTCGCTAACTGGCTGTTTGTATGACGCTGATGTTGCTGAATCATCATTTTAAGAGTCATAATATCCTCCTCTTCTTCAACTTTATCAAGGTCTACCAGCTCAGGATTGCATCGAGATTGAAATTTCCCATCCACATCAAGCACATATGCAATACCACCACTCATGCCTGCGGCAAAGTTCCTCCCAGTTTTCCCAAGCACAACAACAGTCCCACCTGTCATGTACTCACAACCATGATCACCAACACCTTCTACAACTGCTTTGGCACCCGAATTACGAACACAAAATCTTTCTGCTGCCATTCCATTGAAATATGCTTCCCCACAAGTAGCTCCATAGAGAGCCACATTACCAATTACTATGTTTTCTTTAGGATCAAACCGGCTACCTTTTGGAGGATAAACAACAATTTTGCCACCTGATAATCCTTTACCAACGTAGTCATTGCTATCACCTTCAAGTTCCAGCATGATGCCAGGGCACAGGAAAGAGCCCAGGCTCTGTCCTGCACTTCCTGAGAGTTTGATATGGATGGTACCAGCAGGAAGCCCTGCCAAGTGATAGCGCTTAGTTACTTCATGGCTAAGCATTGTTCCAACTGCACGGTTCACATTGCATATAGGTGTTTCAATGTATGCAGGAAGACCTTTCTCTAGAGCAGCTTTAGATAGTTTAATGAGCTTTTGGTCCAAAGCCATATCCAAGCCATGATCCTGTTTTTGAATACAATGTTGAGCAGCTTCAGGGCGAATGTCAGCAGCAGGTCTGAGTAATAAGGAGAGATCAATATTCTGAAGCTTCTCATTATTACTTAGGACTTCCTTATCAACTTCAAGCATATCAGAACGGCCAACCATCTCATTAAGTGTTCGGAAACCAAGCTGAGACATTATCTCTCTCACTTCCTCAGCAAGCATAAAGAAAAAGTTAATGACATGTTCAGGTTCTCCAGCAAATTTTTCTCGAAGCACAGGATCTTGAGTAGCAATGCCAACAGGGCAGGTGTTCTTGTGGCATTTTCGCATCATGATGCAACCCAGAGTTATGAGAGGGGCAGTGCTAAAGCCAAACTCTTCAGCACCAAGAAGTGCAGCAATGGCCACATCTCTTCCTGTTTTAAGTTGGCCATCAGTCTGGAGAACAGTGCGGCCACGAAGATCATTGGCAACCAGAGTTTGGTGGGTCTCAGCTAAACCAAGTTCCCATGGGAGCCCAGCATTTTTTATGCCTGTCCATCGTGAGGCCCCAGTACCACCATCATGACCTGATATCAAGACATGGTCAGCATGCCCCTTGACAACTCCACTAGCAATTACTCCCACTCCAGCTTCAGATACTAGCTTCACACTGATTCGAGCCGATGGATTGGAATTCTAGAAAAACAAAAACTGAGTGTCAGAGAGACTAAAATCATAGAATATTACATCTTAGAAGCTCATAACCAGCTCTGGTAAGGAAATGAGTTAAAAAATAGGCTACAAAAAAGAATATATATATTCATGATACATGTAGAAACAAGTAAAAGAGCAGTAAACGCTCCTACCTTAAGATCATGAATTAGTTGCGCAAGGTCTTCAATTGAATAGATATCATGATGGGGAGGTGGGCTGATAAGTCCCACACCAGCTGTAGAGTTTCTGGTGACTGCAATATCTCCTATTACCTTATGACCAGGAAGTTCACCTCCTTCACCAGGCTTGGCACCCTGTGTAACAAAGAAAATTTTAGTCAAAAAATAATCAATCTACAAAGAATAATTTACTTCAGTTCATAACTTAACCTCACCAAATGTCAAATGTAGGTATCAGTTAAAGGTGCAAAGTCACTCAGAGGTGCTTTGCGGACACAGCATCATCTGCCATGAACATAAATCCATAAACAAGAAGAACCTCTATTCCAATTGGAATACAGGCACTAAATACAAATAGACAAGCGATGGCAGAAACAACAAAACAAGAGTACAGAAATCAAAAACAATAAATATACCTGAGCCATTTTTATCTGTAATTCATCAGCATTTGTAAGGTAATAACTTGAAACTCCAAATCTCCCACTCGCAACCTGCTTAATGGCACTTCTTTTTGGATTCATTGAACCATTGGGAAGAGGTTCCATACGAGATGGTTGCTCACCTCCCTCACCTTTAAGCAAAATTTGAATAAAGAACATTAAGTTTTGGTTTTCCAACAATAAAATATCATCATACAGAAAAGCAACAATTAAAGGCCTGATTACAGACAAGTATGCCTCAAAAACTACAGCTAAAGATCTCCCGATCCCCTCAAAACCTTCCACCAAAAAAACAAAACAAAACAAAACAAAATGAAATAACCAACAAGAAAAAAGAAGATAAAAATAAAGAACATTTATATGCATTTCGAGGAAGAATATTTCAAAAAAGTCCAGGACTTTAACTTCAAAATTTCCCACCATAAGATCAAAACCATTTTCAGGAACAAAGTTGGCCGTGGGAATTTAAAATGAGCACATTTCTTATTAAATACTTCTGTAAGAACGTACCTGTATTTGATTTCCCCCCTATTCTATTCATAGCCATAGCCAGCGTAGTATGTGCCTCCAATGATATAGATCCATAACTCATGGCCCCAGTACAGAACCGTTTCACAATTTCGCTGGCAGGTTCCACCTCATCCAATGGGATTTTCACCTCTGCCTCTTTGAACTTCAACATCCCGCGCAGATTACAGGATTTGTTCAATTCATGAATACGTTTGGCATATTCCTTATATGCAGCAACACTATTACTCCTGGCAGCTTCTTGCAGCTGTGCTATAGCAAGAGGATCATTCAGGTGTACTTCACCACCTTTCCTCCAGTGATAATCTCCAGGATTGGGCAGTGCTACAGCTTCTGCACTTCCTGGAGCAAGAGCCCGAGAAGGGAATGCTAACTCATGCAAATGAAGTGCATCACGAGCTAGCATCTCAAATGTTGCCCCTTCAACTCTGCTTGGAGTTCCTGCAAAGCACTTCTCAATCACTTCTGATGAAAGACCCAGAGCTTCAAAGATCTGAGCACCCTTGTACGAGGCCAAAGTAGATATTCCCATTTTGGCAAGAACCTTCATCATTCCATAGTTGCTTGCCTTGAAATACTTCTTAACCAGCTCATGCTTTGAGTAAAACTCACCACTAGATTTTGGAGGGATCTTGCCATCTACCTGTAATCTCCAAATGACCTCTATGGCCAAGTATGGGCATATAGCATCCGCACCAAATCCAACCAGTGTGCAGAAATGGTGCACTTCACGAGGCTCTGCAGATTCAACTATCAATCCCACTCGAGTACGTTCAAGTTTTTTAACAAGATGGTGATGAACAGCACCAACTGCCAAGAGGGAGCTTACAGCAACACGCTTTGATGAGAAGGCTACACATTTTAAGGAAGGGAAATTAGTAACTTAAAGCATGATTCATGAAAAATAAAGAATGGGACAGAGGAGAGGACAAGTGCAGTATCATGCCACATAACTTTCAATCAAAGATCACGACAAAACTCCAGCTTTATTTACTAAGTGTTGGGAACAATGTAGTACCTCTGTCAGAAAGCACCAATAACGTATAGCCTTCCTTAATTGCATCTCGTGCTTCAGCACAAATCCTGTCCAAGGTTTCCTCCAATCCCTTCCTCCCACGGTCCTTTGAATAAGTTATGTCAAGAACCTTACTACGCCAACCTCTGTAGTTCATCTTCTTAATTGCTTCTGTCTCTTCAATTGATAAAAGAGGTCCCTTCAGTGAAAGACGATGACATTGCTCTTCAGTTGTTTCCGTTAGATCCCCTTCTGGACCAATCATGCATTCCATTGATGTCACTATTTTCTCTCGAATGGGGTCAATAGGGGGATTAGTGACTTGAGCAAACATTTGCTTGAAATATTCAAAAGTAAGCTTCTCTCGATTGGACATAACAGCCAGAGGAGTATCATTTCCCATTGAACCCAGGGCCTCCGTTCCATCTTTAGCCATGGGAAGAAGCAGCATCTCCAAAGCCTCAACAGTGTAGCTGCAAGGAGACCAGAAGTCGTGTATTACAGAGTTTCCCATAAAGGCATTGGGATTGAGTTAGTAGTACATCATAACAGAGAGTTACATACCCAAAAGCTTTCAACGGAGCCAATAAACCATGAATTCCCATGTGCTCCATATTGTCATCATCATTGGAAGCCTTTAAGTCACAGATTAAAGCATCAATGAGACTTGTTCACCAAAAAAACCCTCACTTCATAAAGCAGCAGCAGAAAACAGTAATAATAAAAAAAAAATTGAAACACTTACAGGAATAGCTCCAGCTATTGCTGGAGTGACCCTCTCTGATTCTTGAACTGAATCAACTATGTTGTTGAGTGCAATTTTTTGGCTCTGAAGCCATTCACCATAAGGCCTAGCAAGTGAGTATTGTTGCTTCAATGCATCATCATCGACAACAATATGCTTCTCAAAATCTACCAGAAGCATCATCCCAGGGTTTAGTCTTCCCTTTCTAAGCACATCTTCAGGTGGAATATCCACAACACCAACCTCACTGGCCATGATGACTCGTCCACTATGTGTTACATAAAACCGACCGGGACGGAGTCCATTACGATCCAATGTAGCTCCAAGGTAGCGACCATCAGTAACTGCATATAAGTTTTTCATCAGTTGAAGGCAGCTAAACATCATGTTAAATCATTTTGCCAAGCTATGGACAGAGCGTAATTACATGATATCAAGGCAGGTCCATCCCATGGCTCCATTAGAGCTGAGAAATACTCATACAGGGCCTTCCGATGAGGATCCATATTTTTGTCATTTTGCCAGGCTTCTGGAATCATCATCATAACTGCTTCTGGAAGACTTCTACCAGCTCGAACCAGAAGCTCAAGAACACCATCAAAAGCCCCTACAAGCCAAAGAAAAGGATGAAAGCAGATAATCAAATAAATGTCAGTCAAACGGACAATGATCGCAACCAAAATTTTGAACTAGGAAAAGGGGGAAAATGCAAGTATGATGAAAGCATACATTTATGAGCACATAGGCATCTGACTAAACAAGAAGAGATGCACAAGTTTTTACCTGAATCAGATGAACTGGCGTCCACAATGGGCAGAAGCTTTTTCATCTCATTCTTTGATAGCCCAAGCTCCTTGCACTTTAACAGTCCCTCACGTGCCTTCATCCTGATAAAATTCAAGAAATTCAGCCAACACCCTTAAAGTATTAAGATAAAAACAGAAAGGAACATATTATATACTATTTCATCAAACCAGCCAGTAAAACCATTTTCCTATTTTTCTTTCAGCTAATCTATGCACAAAAGAAATTAATTACCAGCAGAAAATTAGCAAAACTAAGATGCATTTACACACAAGTCATGAAACATGGAGAAAATCTATTTTCTTTCACAAGTAGACACCACTTCTCAACACTAACACAGCAACCAAAAATTTCTGGAATGAACAACAAATTGTCACATCCTGGAATCATATAACATCATACACCTGTTAAACAACAGCTTTTAAGCACAGGCAATCAAAACTCAAATCAGACACATACATTATTAGTTTTGTTTATCAATTGTTACCATTAAGAGGAACAAGATATGGCATGTGACCAACAACAAATCAAATAGTGGAATGTAAAACTTTGACAAGTACAGAACTTAGCTAGCAATGGGATTATTAAGTAGCTTCAGTTATCGTGAAGAGGAGGATCTTCTCTAAGTTTACTATCAGTACTCTATAACATCTTCTCAACCATTCCAGCAACAAAAAGCAAAAATACAGTAAAAATCTACACATACACTGATTAATCCAAAACTTGTGAGTTTCCCTACTACATACCAGTTTACATTGCCTCTGAGTGTATTAATCTCCCCGTTATGGCCCAAGACACGCATTGGTTGGGCACGATCCCAACTAGGAAATGTATTTGTTGAAAATCGAGAGTGTATCTGCATCAACAAAAGGATCAGAATTGTTATTCACAACTTCATCTACTCTGCTAGGAATCTAGGATCTGGTTTGAAAATGTGCACACAAATCTCTGTTCAGGGCATTTCAACAACTTTATACTGCAGTGCCTAAGACATAAATATCACAACCCTAAGCTACCTTGCCCAGACACAAATTTCCTTTCCTCCAGTAAATGGAAGTTTCATCCTCAAACAACCGATCATAGAGAGCATTGCAGCAATTTTCTGCAAACATGATTTACTTGACAATGAGGTTTCTTACCAACTCACCCAAAGCATCCAATCCAGCATCCAAATTCAAATAGTTATCAAGGGAGTGGAAGAACTTAAGAGATCATTCAAACTTCAATCCCTCAGAAGTCATCCCTCAACCTTGCATCCCTTCAGTTACCGGTGGTTCCATGCTGTTTGAAGTATTGAGTTAGTGGAGAACGAAAGAAAGTGAATGGATAAAATATTTACCAGGGCCATGTAGCTCGTAAACCTTTCATTGCCAAGATCTGCATAATAGTAGTTTTGCAGTTGATCAGGCTTTAACTGCCCCTTATAAACAACAGTCCTGTACAGACCAGATAAAGGTGTGAATGATCTTCACATGCAAAACCATTGGACAAAATTTCTTGCTTTAACAAAACCCAGCTTTCTAAAGAACAAACCTCGACGAAAGAGAACATATATAAAAGTCCCTAACACCACCATGTTGGAGGTTTAATGCAGCTCGGATAGCAACCATTGAAACCCTCCTTAGTATGTACATCTGGAAAACAGTTACTGTGTTAGTCATCTAGTCGAACAAATAGAAACAACTTGTCGAGCACTTTACTCTTAGTACATAATTACCCTGGAAAAACTCCATAATCTGATTTTTATACGCTAATCCAGAAATGATCTTGCTTTATTTTTTCCAGCAAATTGATGATAATGTGCACTTGTAAAATGTTAACACACAAAATGAAAAACCTACCTGTTGTTCAAGGTCAGCCTTTGATCTAGGTGTAGGTGTAAGAAACACTTGCTCAATAACTGGCTCTGTCTGCAAAGCAGCATTGCCCAATCCTGAGTTATCTGTTGGTACAGGACGCCACCCAAGGACTCTATGACCAAGGGACTCAGCAACCTGAAAAAACCAATCAAATTTGGGTCAAGAAATGCTGTATAAACATGAAGCAAATTTTGGTTAAGAAATGCTGTATAAACATGAATTGCTGCAAGCTGGCATCCACTATGGTTGCCATTCCAATTACAGACGAAAATATGATAAATCCTTGAAATTCGCTTTCAAGATACCGGAAAAGGATCCTCTGTTGGACTCAAGCATTTTAAAATTACATTAGAGAAAGGAATGACAAGTGGCAAGAAAGTCTCTAGAAAAAGTAAATATAAAACAAAAATTTACTTATTATTACTTACTATACACACAAAAAAGGACTGGTAATCAAACAAAACACTTGCTAGCATGATGTGAAGATTAATTAATAATAAATCAAAGAACAGCTCTTTCAGGGTATACGTTACCTTAGTGAATACATTTTTGCTTTCTTCCCTTCGGCTCTCAGATGTGGGCAAAAAGAACATGCCCACCGCGTATTCCCCCCGTGGTGGCAACTCAAACCCAACATCCCTTGCAACCTGTCGCAGAAAACAAAAAATGCTCAAAAAACCCAGCATTTGTTCTACTAATTACTCTGATTAATAAAAACAAATAAATATGGGCTTTAAGAGACACGTTCCATTTATTATTCCTTTCACACACTCACATCAAAAGTGGTAAAAAGAAAGGATAAAAATTCCATTCTCCTATTCCACAGAATTAAATTCCAAACATAATTTTTAGGAAAGAAAATACTTTAAAGAAACAAAAAAGCCAAAAGTAGATAGCAAAACAATAAAACAAACAAACAAACCTCCTCATAGAAATCATGCGGAAGCGCCACAAGAACCCCAGCACCATCACCAGTGTTTGTCTCACACCCACAAGCCCCTCTATGAGACATCCGTATCAACATCTCCAAAGCATCCGTTATCTAACAAATTCCATCCAAAATCAAAACAAAACTTAAACATCACCAAATACGAACACATAAACGTACATAAAAGAAAAATACATTAAAATATACACGTCTCCTGAAAACATACAGTTTTACGGCTGCTACCACCGGATAGCTCAGCGACAAACCCGACCCCACACGAGTCCTTGTCAAAAGACGGATCATAGAGACCCAGTGGCTTCTCAGGCACCCCCGATAATGAGGACCGCACCACGACCCGGAGTTTCGGGGCCTGACCCGGCCCGTCCGACTGCCATAAGTGTAACCTCTCCGATCCAGACCACCGCAATCGAGTCCCTAAGAATTTCTTCTCCAAAGCAGCCGAGCACTTTTTCGTAACGGAACATCGAGCGGTTCTAGTTTTACGGCGGCTCGAGGGGGTGACATTCAGCTGAGGAGTGATGGAGGATTTGTTTAGTGAAGGGAGTGAGCAAGAGCTATTTCGAAGCTGAAGAAGAGAGTTAGAGGCCGACGCCGATGACATTATTCAGAGAAATCCGATTTTCTTTGAATGGTGATTCCTTAATTGTTAGTTTTCGATAAAATTAATATTTCGGACTGAAAGTTTATCTCTTTTCCAGATTTAGATCCGTTAAGCGGATCTGTAGAGATTTGGAAAGAGACTACGGATTTCAAATGAAATTTTGAAAGATTTTTTTAATGGCTTCTTGAGAAAAAAAGGTGTTGAGATTTTTCAGATTAGAATTTCAAATCCAGTTTAAGGAAACGAAATCCGTTTTTTATACAATTATGAAAAATCTGTCACGTGCAGATTATTCAAGATCGAACTTCGAACTTCGAACCTCTCGATGAAATTAGAAAACGAAATTATATGACTCGACTATTAAAATCGCAACAAACATAACATAAAAAAAGCGAGAGACCAAATCAGAGAACTAGGAAAAATATTTTGAGCAGAACCGACTTGGGAGCCTGCCCTTTAAGTAGTTCTCTCAAGAGATGAGACTGGATTTATATAGAAAAAATTCGGAAAAAAAAAAGAATTTTTTTTATTGAGTGAGAGGAGTGTGGGGACCACGAGTAGGAAGCTCTAAATTTACCCAGCTATACTCTCACCATTGTTGTAGAGACGTGACAGCTCAGGGCTTCATCAAACAGCCACGTGTAGGTTACACCGTATGCGGCACGCGACAGCCGCTCATGGTGGGTCCGTAGACGAGGGTATAGACACCCTGGGCGTGGCTGCTCTTCTTGTTGAGGGGCATTTGGAAGAGGCGGTTAGGTTCGGCTCCGAGCCTCCACAAGTTGTCTCACAGTAAAAAAAAAAAAAGAAGGTTTAAATATTAAAAGGCGGTTTGTTTCACTCCTCTTTAATTGGGAATGTCAATTACTGATTACTTTTAAAATGCAAGTAAAAATAGGATAAGAAAATTTTAAAAATATTGGGTGGAGAATATGGTTACAAGTATTTGTTGGGGGTCGCCCTTTCCAATGACTAATAAGTCTTCGACTTAAATCCATTCATATCTTCTTTTCGTTTTCTCATTAGCTTTAAATTTATCCTTTTATCTTTTGAAAAAATTTACATCCTTTTAGCAAAGTTTTTCATTATTTTCTCTAACCAAAGCAACCATAGCATTTCTAGGTACGAAGTACTTGAAAGTAAACAATAAATTTCTTGGATAATTATCCAATTTTAGTTTATAACTTAAGAAGAAAAAAAAATCAATATATATTAATGATTTTTTAAAAAATGTCTATGAATATCTTGTAATTACGTATTTTAACATTATTTGATCTAATTAAATAAAATTCAAATAATAAAATTACTATTTATCACAAATTTAAATATAATTTTAAAATATCTACTATCTTATTTCGAACTCAAAAATAATTTTTTATATTAAATTTAAAAACATAATAGCAACAATAACTTAAGTAGGCCACGTAATCTGACGTAAATCGAAGGTCTTGACTTTATTTCTTTAACATGCAAAGAAAAAGATGTTTACTATTTGTTTCTCTTTAAATCTACTACAATCATCATTATCAGCTCTAATTATCTCCATAATTATTTAAACTAAAAAACCTCTTTTATAAGGGTAGTTTTGTCCACACAAAAAAACACTTCCCAAGGCAAGCACTACGCCACGTAATGTGACGCGAGGAATGACGAAAAGAGCAACTGATAATCCACAGATGCGGCCAATGGTATACGTGATTGGGCTGCCAACAGTTTATATGCGGCCAACAGTTAAATTGCTACATTACGCATTCATTATTCAACTTACCGAATTAAAACATATTTTTCCGTTATTTTGAAGTCATTGCCATAATTTTAATTGATTTTTATCAATTTCAAAGTGGTTGTCAACTAAATCCCCTCATCTCATCTCAGCGTCTCAATTTCTAAGTGTTTTTTTATGCTGACGCCCTCAGCCAATTGGGAGGGACATGGCTACAAATTCTATGACCTTAATTGAATTTCCACCTGAGATAAATACTGAAGAATAACTGCGCCACTTGTTTCCCTTAAACATAAACCCAACAACATCATTTGAACTTACTAGTTGTCTTTTCCTAACATAAGTGCATTTCGTTGTCCCTGTATTTGAATTTGAACTTGGTACATAGAAGAAGTCTCCCTTGAGAAGGAAGTGGACACCCGGCGACGATCAATACGATGCTTTATTGGAAAGTTTCTAGATAATTTCATGCTTTACAAAAAATGTTAAAAGTTTAAATTAGATCACAAAATTATTGTCATAAAAAATTTAAATTAAAATAATAATTGCAAATTTATGCATGATTTGGACTTCGTGGCCACTGAACTAATTGATCGACTGGAAAATTGATAGTCATTGACATT
This sequence comes from Theobroma umbraticum, assembly GCF_002168275.2. Lineage (NCBI taxonomy): Eukaryota > Viridiplantae > Streptophyta > Magnoliopsida > Malvales > Malvaceae > Theobroma > Theobroma umbraticum. The sequence continues at coordinate 6,032,805 of NW_018397254.1, read as the reverse complement.
GCGAGAAATGTTTAAGAATTAAGACTTAAAACACCCAATGAAATTTTATTTTTTACTAAACATTTCGAAATACATTATTTATATCTAGCTAAATGCTTGAATATGTTTATCTCTCCCTTGTAAATGTGAGTCGGTGGTATAAATTACAAGCTTTTTTTATTTTTTACCACGCTCCTCTTGTATCTATTTTTTTTTCTCTTATGATAATTAAATATATTTTTTGGTTAATGATATGGGATATAATATAAAGTCAAAAGTCCAATTGACAACTAACAACCATATAAATTGAGCTTTCTTTTTATTGTAAGCTTCTAGGAAGGTACCAAACTTTATACTTGTTAAAGGATTTAAATTTTAACCATTCTTGCAACATTTTAACCCGCATGTTGTTTACCTACCACCATGTCCCATCAAACCCAACCCACCTATGTCGACCACACTCAGCAGGGACTCAGAAGTAAACCATAGAATAAGTAAGGGCACTTTTTGCAAACAAATTATATAAGGACTCCTTACTATCAATGTGCCGAGAAGTACGGAGAGAAAAAGCCTAAGCTCTACTCGTTAACAGAACTAAAGTTAGGTTTCATTTCATGTCTCTGAAATTCCGCTTCACGAGGAGGACGGTAAGCCCACTGCTTTTGTTTTGTTTGCGATGCACTGTCGCCACTAATGATTGACACGTGGCGATTAGCGTCCACGGTGAACACTGCAAACACGAGGGAGAATTGTCGCCACCAACCTCCTCCTCCTCCTCCAGCGTGATGGAGGTTGGTTAGGTGGAGCAACGTTAAAAGTCAAGGAATGGGATCAATGGACCTTTATGTCCCCACATTCCATCAAGGATCTTTAAAGGGTTTCTTACATGTTCCCTCCAATAATGGAGAGGTCCTTTCCTGTCAATTCATTACTACGAGTATTGCATTCGAGGGAACAGCCAATCAATGAATTTGATTTTTCATATTTTTTGCTACTTTTTCGTCACCTTTCTAGACAATTATATATGAGATGTGATTTGATGCATTTGATTTGGTGAGGGTTATCACGATTTAATCAAATATCAAGACAGTTATCCTTAAATAAAACCTATTTTAAATCAAAAGTGTTTTTTTTTAATACATGAAGTTTGTTGTTTGTTTTAGGGGTTTAGGAAGGAAATGGATGATTTACGTAAAAAAAATTTCCAGTGATACTAAATTGATGCAACAAAATTACATATATGATGTTATATTATTGATTTAAAAAAAACATCCAAGATGGGATGGATGCATTGGATATTTCACAAGAATTTTTCATTTTTTATTTTATTTGAGGGAACAAAGATTTAACTTTGATAATAATACACGAATTATTAATATTTAAGATGTGTTAAGTTATTATTAAATTAATGATGAAATAAAATTGCTATTAAACGATAATCTAATATGCTTGTATTTCTCATCACTCTATATACAACGCATAAAAAAAAATGGCATATTTTCAATTTGTGTGTTGGATTCCGTGGAATGCGCTTTCAAAGTGTCAGAAGGTAATTTAACATCATTAAATTTGATTAATATGTTTTGTAGACGAGTTAACTGTAGAGGAACCCAACGAGAGAATGGAAACAAAAGATGTCCTGCTCGATTTTTATTACGATTTTTTTTTTTTATCGTGCAACGCTGATAAGTAGACCCGGCAAGGACCCCAGCATCCCCTCTATTATGAAAGGTAGGTGCCCATGAAAGGGATTTGGACGCAGTTGCAGTCCTCTGGTTGATTATTGACATACTGTTGCCTGTTGCTAATTATTCAAGTCTATGACATCAGGTAATAGACAGTGACTACATCATGCTGAGCCTCCAATTTGCAAACTTTCCAGTTGCATATTTGGATTAGTTTTAAACAATGTACATGCTTTTGTACTTTGCCATTCCAACATAAGCATACAAATAACATTTTTCTTGGTTAAATATAAGAAAAGTTGAAGAGCAAGTGCCAAGTGCTTATATTATAGTCATGTGATATATAATTATTTGGGCAACAAATACTTTAAGCTCATAAATTGTTTGGATAATATTTCACTTTTTTAAGGATGAAGTAAAAAAAAAAAGTAGATAATACTTACTACTTACTAGTAAGTAAACGCCTTCAAAAATACTGGCAGTATATTATTTTAAAGCGGTAAAATTGGTGAATACAAAGTAAGTAGACATTAACGAATCTATCCATCCTATAGACACAAATTGAAGACGCTGTCAGCATGCGAGAGAGGGACAGACAAAGATTTCAACGGCGTCCACGTCATCGATCACCCTCCCATAACCGCTAAACGGCATCATACCGATGTGCTGCTGCATCTCCGGAGTGGTGGTCCAATGTTAAACTTTGTCATCTAGTCAACTCAAGTATTTTTTTTTTTCAAGATTTCGTAAAATTTACATATCCAGTAGTACAAAGTGAAATTGAAGACGTGGCATCGATTGCTTGGGGAGAATTAAAGTGCAATCAAGAAGTATGGACACTACTGCTACTTAGGTAGTGTTTAGTACGAAATAAGTAAGAGTGTATTTTTTGTATTCAATTAAATAATATTATAATATTTATTTTATAACAGATCACTATAATATAATATTATAATATAATTACATTACAGTCAATAAATATAATATAATTGTAATTCAAAATCAATGCAATCACATTATATTGTATTCTACAATATCCTTCAAAATATTTTTACCTTTCAACTTTATTACCTTATTAAAAATATTTTATAATATTATAATTAAAATAAAAAATATTAAAATAATATATATAATATAAGAATCAAAAATAAAATATAAAAAATTAAAATTTATATAATATAGGTAAAAGAAATTAAAATAAAATATATAATATCAAAAATTATATTAAAGAAATAAAAATAAAATATACGATATTAAAAATATATTTAATAGATGATATTATATAAAAATTAATAATAAAAAATATAAGTATATTAAACTTGCGTTTTAATAAATAGAGGTAATTTTAAAAATTAACATTATATTTTTAAGAAAGTACTTGTAAACCAAACACTGTAATATTATCTTTTCTATATTTTAATCATTATTTTACTTGTATATCAAGCACTATAATGTTATTTTTTCTACAATCACATTCCTTGCAATCACATTACATTGTAAAATACTAAATGTCACATTTGTATTTACCTATCACTGGCCTATTTCTCATCTTCATCAACCTGTTTTTTATTTTCTTTTACGATAGGTTAAAATCACATCAGAATAATGAAATTTTTAATAAATATAATATATATTATTTTAATATTTAACGTATAATGAGGTGAATTTAGATAAGTATGTCATAATGTTGGAGCGTGGTTGGTTCTCAGCTTCTCATAGAAACAACTATTCAATTACGATAAGAGTACAAGCGCTTGCACCGTCGAAGCTGCCAACAATACTGCAATCAAGGTCTTTATCCGGGAGGTAGTTGTCATTGCAAGATTCAAATTGCAAATGGAGCGATTACAATTTCAACAACGATAAAGACAGCCAGGCTAATAAGTTGACAATGCTGATTGGTGAAACTCACAGTCATCTATAAACAGATAATGATGTAATTTGCATTTTAATTTTTAATTTATACTATACAAAATCTCAAATTTTCTTTCACAGTAAATAATTACTACAAATTATAATTTTTACCCAGGAAAAAAAGTTAGGTAAAATACCCAATCTCTAAGTTGTAATCAAAATTTTAAATAAATTTATTAGTTTTTTAAATTAATAATTCACCATAAAAATACAAATACTGTTAATAAATATTATAAAATAATTAAAATATTATTTTTTTTATTAATTTAAAAAATTATTATTATATTATTTTTAAAATAAATAAGTAATAGAAAGTACTGATTGATGCTCCTCAACTCCCTAAGGTGCTTTCCAAATAGAGAGTTTTTTTTTAATTAATAAAAAATAATAAAATTATGTAATTATAATTTTAAAAATTAATCAAAAATAAAATTCTTGTTTTAATCTTGTTACGTTATCAAATTAATAAAAATATTAATAATTCATTAATGGCGGTATCTAGGTATCTTACTAAAAATATTTTTTTGATATAAAGTGTTTATTTTAAAAAGTAATAGATCTTGGCATAATTTCAATCAAAGTTTAAAAAGAAAGAATATTTTACTAAAAATAATTTTTTTTTAAAAAAAGACAACAGAATAATTATTTGAATATTTAACTTATTAGTTAATGTACAAATTCTTATTTAAAAAATAAAATTCAAATTTTTTTCTCTCAATTATTAAAACAAAAAAACAAGGCAATTATTATGGCTAGTGGACAGAACATATTGTTATTGATTTACTGTGGCATTGGATTCTCTCCCTGTCTCGTGGGCAATGATAATTGGTTAAAAAAGGAGAGAGTTAAAACTTAAAAGTCAGTTTCAAGTGAAAAGGGTGAATAATAGTGGGTTTATCTCGTGGAGACTTAGAGGCCAAGCATATTCATTGATTCCAAATTATAAACAATTAGTCAACAATAATAATTTTAAAAAGGTAAAGCAATCAGCGTAATCAATAATCGAATCCAATAATTAAAGTGGAATAAAGTAATCACATCTAGATAAGCAAATTTATACATCTATAATGTAAATGCTAAAAGAAAAAGAAAAGGAATATAACAAAAACAAATGCCCCCCCAAAATGGAACTTGAGGTATTGTCGCTGACAGAAGTTCGTCGCTGGATCAAAAAAAGAGAGGGAATTATTCTGAAATGATTTAATTTTAAATTTTACTTCGAAAATTCTTTATTCTAATTGTTGAGTTAACAAGCTACTTATCAGGAGAATAAGAACCTCATACGCATTTTCCCACCGTTGAATATAATCTTTTCAATTTCATGTACTGGCATGCCAACAATGTGAGAAAGTAGTTTCAACCATGAAGATGACAAAGCCAATATCACGCAACTTGGAATCAAATGGTAAGAGAGTTCATATAATATTTGTGTTTGTTTTAGTGGAGGTCCGTCTCCAAATAAAACGAATTTTATGTATCTTTGATAAATATTTTCAAATATATTTGATTCGTGAAATAAAATATAATAAAATACAATAATTATTTCATAAAAATACAAAAAAATAATTATTATGCAGCTTATGAAAATGGATAAGATAGGAATTAGTATCATGATTTATTCTAATATTTAATTAACGTGAATAATTTTAGAAATAATCAAGAAATAAGTGATAAATGATAAATATATATTTTATTGAAATATAATTATTTTTTATTTTTAAAATATTAATAATTTAAAATTAAAATTTTAAATATTAATTTTTATAATTTACAATTAAAATTTTAAGTTAATTTTAAAATGTAAAATATTAATTTTAGTTTTTTTTCCACAATAGTATTTTCAATTTTTTTTGTCTTTTCTTTCTTTTCATTAGTCAACCACCGAAGACGTGAGTGTCGATTTGATGCTCTCTATGGTTAGATCTACCCGCTATAGCATCAAATTAGCGTTTCTCGCAGTTGACAGTGGTGTCGCCACTACCGTACGCCAAGGGACTTTAGAGAGAGAAGGAGAGAGAGGTAGAAGATGGGTAGAGAGAGAAAAGAACATAAAAAATTAAGAAAATATATATTATATACGATTATAATTTTAAATTTATTTAAGATCAATTTTGTCTAACAAAATTTTTTACCTATCTCTCACCTTGAAATAGCTATTATCGAGGCCCTTTTATTAATAGCTATTCAAGTTTTTTCTTGAAAAATCATTATTACGAATCAAACATGTTACTAGAAGGAGTTTAAAAAATAGTAGAGGAATGACTATTTCATTTTTCAACCAAATGCCATGTTAGTTCCTTGCTCGTATTTAACAGTTTTAATTGTTATTTTCACAACTATAGACATTTTGTTTTGCATAAGAAAACAAATACCAGCTTATTTTACTTCTGCACAAAGCAATTATATTTTGAATTGGTATTTTATTTTAACAATTTACTCATTCTTATATTTTACTTTTGAAAAAATAAAAAAAATGAAGTAAAAAGCACAATAGACTAGAGCATGAGTCAGTTATCATAAAGTTACATTGCAGTCAAGTTATCACTTGTCACCCAGCACTCAAAAGGAGGAGAGAAAGAAAAAGAAAAAACTGTCTAGGAAATGCACTTTCCTTCCTTTCTGTGAATTGTAAAAAGGAAAATACAAAAGGGAGATTCGAAAAGAGAACAAGCATTTATGTTTGAACCCACACCAGCTCTGCTTGATTAATGAAATGCCACGAGCTTCACGGGCTTGGAAAGGGTATATATACAAACATATATTTGCTTACTGGTTAGGTGGTGCAGTGGGTCTTGTCTCCGCAGCATGGATGCTGGGGAAAAATATTCAATATTTTGGAGAGGTGGAAAAACACGTGTGCCTTTAAAAGTAGCTCTATACTCCAAACCTTTTTATCTTTGGCATCATCTCATGGGGCCCCCAAATAGATTTTAGGTAATTAGGTTGTTGATTTGTTAAAAGGGACGTGGCAGCCAGTCGGCCTCCATTGATGATGTCCACACAATATTCACCACCAAGGAATGCCAATAGTAACCACTCTTTGTTCGACCAAACTAATTCCAAAACCCGACAGAAAATTAACTTCTATTATGTAACACAAGATTTAATTAACTTATTACTTCAATTTAAAACAATTTTTTGAATCAATTATGGATAAAACTTTCTGAACATCAATTTATTAGTATCTTTGTATGTAAAAACAAAAAACTTTTGAAGAAAAGCGAAAATTACCTGTGTTTTAAATTTTTTTAATGAAAGATTTTTTTTTATTTAATAAATTTACTGTCGAAGTTAAAGATAGGAAACCCTTGCAAATGCTCGTGAAACAACAGTGCGAGATGAAGTAAGAAATCCTATATCCATTTGGCCTTGCGAATCACAATTCCTTCATTTGTCTAATGGCATTTTAAATTGAAGAAATATGTGGCTTACTCCAATCAACTTTCTTGCTTCCTAAATCACAACTGTGGAACAACGATAATGATGTTTTACCAATTTTGGGTTGGCATTATAATGTGGATGCTTAATAATTTAAGCTTTTAATTTTTGTGCAACCACAAAAATTAACAAAACGAAGAAAATAAACCCTTTAATAACAGTGGCTAATTACGTCAAAACATTGTTGTTTGGTTCATGGAATAATAAAAAGTCAAATTGGTGGTTTATGGCCCTCTTTTGGAATCTTTGAAACTGAATATCCACTTTGGCTATTTCTTATTTTTATAACTACTTTAATTAATATTTGTATGTCACTATTCCAGGCGACTAGCCATAAACTGAAAACGATCGGTTTGAATTATCAACTAATATCATTGTTAATTACTTGGCCAAAAAATTAAAATTAACCGTGCATGCTTTATTTTCTTTAATTTTCTAATCTAATGTTTTGTTGGTATTAGGTACCGTTGGGCATGGGTTGATTAATGAGATTTAACTTGTGTTATAAGCCTGCAGTTTTGTAATTATGAGGAGTAGTTAACTCTTAGAAAAATGAGACTGGAACGTGGGAAAAATAGAAATCCTAGAAAAAAACAATAGTACAGCACAAATAATCTTTCAAGGTTGGTCCTAATCAGACAGATACCTGCTGCCAACAACAATAGCCATTCTCAATGGTGAGAGCAGTTAGCTGATTTTTGAAGAAAAACTAAAATTTACTTCCTCGAATGTGTCCAAATTTTACTCATATTGAATCCAATGCAAAGGGAAATGCAATTCGTGGCTGCAAAGCCTAACACGTTTGCAATATCATCATTAGCGACCTAATTAATCTTTGCTTAGGCAAATGGGTAAATTTGGGATTTCTTTTCTTTTGTTTTTTAGTCTGCTCCCCGAACCTAAGAGCCGAGGCATGGAAATCAATCCGAGCCAAAAGGCTTAGGTAATGGCTCCCTTCAGCTGGATTAGGAAATTCGTTGCATTACTTTCATCGACGAATAAACAAAACGGGGAAGACGGAAAGCTGCTCTCACAGCATATTTAGTAAGCTCCGCTATAAGATTTAATTAATCATGTCATCATATTCTAGGAGCAATGAGAACAAGAAATAAGTTGTATTATTAATCATAAAAAAGGTTTGCAATTGACCAGAGCTTAGTTTACTGGACCGCCGTGCTTTAAATCACCAGGCTCAAGGGAATATTATAGTTAAGAAATGGTGAGATGGTGCTTAATCATGAACAGCTTAGCATACTTTTTAACAATTAATTAGTGGTTTTGTATTAAAAAAAATTTTCTTATGTTTGGACTGCTTCAATATTGATGATGGCAGTAGCGTGGTTTACGTGACAAAAGAAATTGAATTATACATAGTTAATGCAATTTTTTTAAAGAGGAAGTGTAATAGTTGTAGGCGGTTTAATTCTTGTTTCTATTAGTTTTTAGAGAGGGAAACACGAATATACATTGTTTTCTATCTCTGATTAGCCAATTATTTGTCGTTTAGCGTCTCGTTGCCTTGGAAAATCTTAAGAATCTACAAATTAAGGTTAGTGGCAGTCTTAAGGGGATCAAAGAGGAAATTAATAAAGCGAGAAGACACACGATAACACCAGGGCTTTTGTTCCTTTCTTTTTATTTTTTTCCACTACTTTCCCTCTTGTTAAATGGGCAGTAGTTTCGGGGCAAAACCCTTGTTTTCTTTGTCTTATGTGGAATCATCGAAGATTGCCAGAAAAAACATTTTCGAAACAAAACCACATCAAACACGAATTGTTTAACTATAGACGACAAAATCAGAGAGATGTGTCCCTTGAAGTAGAATGGAAAGCCAAAGGGTTTTACGCTTCAAAGTGGAATGTAAACACATGGATTGAGCGATGGACAAAGCAGTCCCAAATCCCTATATTTGTGGCTATTTTCCGGCCTCTTATCTGGTTTGCTTTTACGATTACATTACACAGATGTCTAGGTTCTCAAAATTGACGGAACTTCGATGTTTTGCTTCAATGATAGTAATAGGACAATGGGTCAATGATCAACAGACATGTATGATAGTAGATATATTAATAGGTAAGAGAACATAAAGTTGTCGCTGAAAGGATCTTTCGCCCATGCCAACCCACATGCAGCATGGGAGTTGCATGTGGGGATTACACTTCCATGATTGGTGGTCCCTTGTACTGCATCTTTATTATAAACTAAAATCTCCAAGGGACAAAACTTCAGATGGAAACTTGCAAAAGATTTGACTGGCATTGAGCTTTAAAGCGGTTTTCGAGGAAAAAATTACACTTAAGGAATAACTTGTAAAGGTTTAGCATTTTCGCCCCATGTCTCGCTTTACACGAGTAGATTTTTATCATTACACCGAAGGTGTATGACTATACACAATTACATCAATGTTCCATTTAGGAGAAAATTTCTGTATTTTTCCTTTCTGGTATTTTTTGAGTTAAAAGTATTATATATATTTACCTTGTCATATTAATTTTAACCATTTGTATGGATATAACAAGACAAAAATTGTGAGAAATAACATTTTTCATAACTTTAATTTAAAAATATCATTTTTTATAATTTTAATTATTTTTAATGAATTTTTGACATGATTGGATAGCAATACTTTTTAAAAAATTTTAAACAAATTAAAATAATTTCGATTTTCTTTATCCCATCATTTAAACAAAAATTTCAAAATTAAATTTCGATGTTAAATATTATCTATTTTGTCATCCAACTTTTTCTCACAATTTCAAAGAGCAAAAATAATATCAAGATATGTGTTTTAGGTTCTTAAGTTTATTGGTTTATATTTATAAAATCCTAAAGTTATGGGGTTGGTATTGATTAGACATATTTATAAATTATAATACTCTATGACTTTGATAACTTAAATCCGATTATGAGCAAGCAAATCAATTAGTTAGTAGATATTGCATTATTAATTTTTAAATATTATGTCATTAGTTTTTAAGTATTGTAAGATTGGTTTTAAGTATTACATGATTTAATCATTACGTTTTTTATTTTTAAGTATTGCGTGATTAAATTGTAAGAATTACGTGATTGATTTTTAGGTAATACTTAAAAATTAATCACGCAATACCTTACAACTGTTACATAATGCCATATCAATCAGTCACACAATACGTAAAAATTAATTACGTAATGCCTTAAAACTAGTCATACAATGCTTAAAAACTAATCGCGTAATGTCGAAAAACTAATTACAAAAACCACAAAAACTATTGAATTCTATTTAACAAAATCAATAACTTCAAACAATACACCATATTTTATTTAACAATATAATCAATGAATATGTCTACTTTATGAAGAATACTCAAAATGTTTCAAAGTTTTTTTTCATACATCAAAAGTCACTCCAAAATACTTAAAATGTTCAAAACGCTCAAATATTTTTTTTTCATATCAAAAACTATTTCAAAATATTTAAAATGTTTAAAGTTTTTTCTTTTTGGTAAATAAGACTCTTAAGATGAATGGTCTAACAAATAAAATTTAAAAGATATGAATCAGTTCGAAGGGTGAATCTAAATATATAAGTTAGTTTTATTACAGATAATTTTGTTTAAAATTAATTTTTTTCACTAAAAGTAATTAAAATTATAAAAAAATTATTTTCAAACACGCTTTATTTATAAGAGATATTTTTAAAGAGAATCTTACAATATAAATATATATGCCGAGATCGATTCATACATCACGTTTGCACCGCCCAAACGCTACTTTTTATTCCTTTTAAAGATAAAGGTTAAAAATCATGTCACCTGTTTTGTAGTAATCAAAATTTCAAAGCCCTTGAAACACAAAATGTGGCTTCTCGGGGCAGATTGGAAACTTCCTTTTCTGGGTATTTTAAAATGAAACAAGTTAGATCCATTCTCGGAAGATCAATGGAATTAGTTGAAAAATGCACCACGTTTTGTGGGTTAATATGGCCACGACATCCTCTCTTTCTCTCTCTCTCGAGTTGCTGCGTACACCACACTTCGCAGCTAGATTGTCGGCATATCAATAAGGTTTTAGATCTTTTTAAATTGGTCAATGAAATTCATTTGATAATTCTTTATCATGTTCGCTTCTTATATTTATTACAACTTTTTGGTAGGATAATTCAAGAGAGAGACACGAATGCACCAACTTGGTCAAAAATGGCATGGTGAAAAAGAAAAAAAGAAAGAAAGAAAGGCGAGCTGGCCGTTTGATTAATTAAAGAGACCTCAGCAATACTCCTTTGCAGATTCTAAGGGTCAAGACTGAGCAGGGAAAAGAGCCCTTGGTGTGTATGAACGTTGGCTGAATAGTGAAGACGAAGCCTGTCCCCTCGTAAATTAATGTTGAAGAGGCCATTGGTGTTGTTCCCTTCTTTTCTTACGCGCGCCCTGAGGTATATGTACGTTCCCAATAGAACACCCATTCAATCATTGAAGCTCGGGCGTCGTTCTGTCAGCTGGTTAAACACTGCTAAAACTCATTAATCCGAATAAAACAAAAGAGTTAATCTCTCAGGTTAGCTACAGCAGAATTATGGGTACAACCCTCAACCTCTCAGCTATGCTAATGCTATACTGTTAACTAATATGATTTCACATTAATCATGTAATTAATTACTGCATATGGTTTTGAGTTAAGACAAATCTTTTTTTTATCTGAAACTTTTAAATTAAATTCTTAACTTTTGATCGTTGAACTGCTCCTTCAAAAATAATACTTCATCATTTAAATAAATATAAGAGATCAATCCTAAAACTTTAATGGGTACTTTTTCTCTTATAATGCTAACTTTGCCAAATATACTCACAATTTGTACACAAATAAACATTGCTATAAAATAGAATAAACCTACATCATGCAAACTAAATAGGAGAAAGATTCTAATGAACAGGTTTTTAGCTAACGGTTGTACCATCTATAGACTCCCTACTAATTTTTTTATTGCTACATTAATTAATGAACCCCTAGTTTGCACTATATGCAGGTTGGATACGCGCTCTAGTAATGGTGGGCATTGCCAAAACTGCATCAATCTATCTAGATTATAAAAGGAAAAAGCTCAGAAGTGGGACACTGGGCTGCGCTCCCTTAAGCAACAGGTGCAGGGTTGCAGTTCGAGTTTTGCAAGTAGAGAGAGCACGTGGGTCATTTTTTATGGGCAGCAAAATTTAATTTTTCAAGACAACCTTTTTGTGTGCTAACAGAACTGTTACACGTGCAGATGCTTGCCTTCTGTGTTTTCCTTTTTAGTCGTAGAGAGAAAGAATCCAAATTGGACTCCAAAAACATTAATTTAGTTTACTTATTGAGGACAAGGCATCAATCCATGATCGAGAGGATGGGAAAAGGAGAACAAGTTATTATATTTGCTCTTGACAATGTTATTTGCATGCCCGGAGATCTGACCACTTCAAACAATTTAAATATTTCCTGTGGGAAATAAATAATCAACAAATTGGCCAAGAGTATACTGTTTTCTTAACCAATAAATTTATATATATATCTCAGAGAATCAGTGGTGACAGGTGAAAGGAATCTTCAGCTTCAAATTTAATTGGCTTCAAAATTTCTGAACGCAGATACCTTAACTAGAAAATTAACAGTGAAGCGTGCTTGCATGGGGTGTTGGGTGGTGGCTTGTTAGATGGTAGTAGGTAAAGTGTTGCAAGTGAGTTGATGGACCATTTATCACTGGTGGGTAGCTGGAAATATTGGAAAAGGACAAGCAGCGAAAGCTCGGTTTCATTTCCTAGTTCCTTTTGATTAAAAATGTGGTTAACAAAGAACCGAAGAAAGAAAAAGGCCTTGGACCTCCTCCTAGTCATCATGAGATGAACTATTTCTACTTTCTAGGATTCCACGAACCCAATATACTACTACTTAATTGCATATTTCATCTCTAGTTTATTTAATTAGCATGAAGTTTTACTTTATTAATTTGCCCAAAGCATTCTGTTCTTTAAGTATCATCATGATTTATCAAAACCCAAATCCCTTTAAATAATTCCATGTCGTTTGCATAGCCAAATGCCAGACCTTTACTGGACAAATCACAGTTCACTTTCCTGAGATTCTGGTGCAGTTACTTTCATTCGCCTTTGTTTCCTCTTTTCTTCCTTCCACTGAGATCTTCACTGTCACTGCAAGTGGCTTTGAAGACATTTTTGCGAGGACCTGCATCAATCTTCCGACATTGTCAAAAATCAAAACAGATAAAAGATTTTGATCCACTGCTGTCAAATTCTTGGGGTGTAAACACTCCAAAATAATGTTGCGGAAGCCTGGTCCATGCTCAGAATGCGATTGCAGACAAGGACTAATCGTTTGCCTTGGCCTTGAGCAGGATATATCTGAAGCTGATATAATTATATATATATATATATATATTTATGAACCTTTCATGGGCTTGGGGAATAAGTTTTGGTGGTTAAGACACACTTGTGGATGTGGTAGCTGGCTTTCATGATGGTTGTTGTACGTGAACTTCACGTGCTTTTGGTGTGAAGTTGATGTCATCTGCAGGTTCAGTATACGATTTTGGTTTGTCGCAGTGGAGGAGAAAAAGATGTCTTATCATTTTCGGCGTCTACTTAGCAAGCAAAGGACAAATAACCGAGCAAGTAGGATTAACATCCTTTTCCGCTTCCAGTGGCCTTTTCATACACTGTTCTGATTTTGGTTCTCCTGGCTGGTGGATTCTTTGGGCGACTTCGAAATAGCTTCTTCTAGTTTTGGGGGGGCCTGGAGTTGCCAATGATTTTGGCCCGATTGGCTCTGATCCCTTTGGGCTTTGGCTTTTCCATCCAATTAAGACAGTCTCGTTATCAATGCGCTGTTTCCTGCAGACTCATTTTGATCACCTGGGCCTAGTTCTTTTGGCAGACCTTCCTTCCCAGAAGAAAACCAGAAGATAGGTTCTTCTCTTGTATTTTACAAACATACACTACAGATTGGTAGCAATTTGCCATGTAAGGAAACATACTATACGTCATTCAACGACATGAGAATTCGTCCAAAAGGAAATATTTGTTTTTCGGTGCTGCACACCCTTGGTAATTAATAATTGGATGGTGAAACAACATTGTTTTCATATCAAATTAAATGTTCTTTTTTTCTTCACTAAGACCTTTGACGCGCACCGGGCTGGCAAAATCTTCCTAACCTAATGTACTGGAAGGTTGTTAAGAGATCGATGGAATGCCAGATCCTAAGGAACCAACTAGAGTTGTGCATAGGCACACATTGTTGCTATGATCAAGATTGCCAATCCCACAACACAGATTCTGAGTTAAATGCATCTAAAAACAGTCAAGGCGCAAGGATGTGCAGACATTACACAGTAAGCATTTTACAATAGGTCTTTGTCAACATACCAGATACAGGCCGATACTACCTAAGGTGTTGAGTCAGTGCAACCAGGAGAAATCAATTTGATATATATGAGAATAAAATCCAAGATATAAACAAGTTTTGTTACAATAAAAATCGGACTCTTGAAAAGCAATCTGACAAAACAATATTTTGCCAACTATGAGCAGCAAACACTGAAACAAGGCAAAAATGCCCTCCAAAGTTCTCAGATGATCAATCCTTTTCTTTTTCACATCTAAAGCTCCGTGTCACAAAATCGGATCATTAGGTCAGAAACAATTCTCCTAGCAAATGGAATGTAGCTCAGACAGTACCTGAAACAACTCAAATAGAATTATATAACTATTCTAGATAAAACATTGAGAATGCAAATCAAAACTTAGTGGGATCTTCCCATAAAGATAGAGTCTTGAACATTATAAAATTTAAGTTGTAAATTATACCTCCAAGGAAACCAATACAAAACACCAAGAAATTTTCACAAAATTGAAATGAATAAATGTGGAAGGCCAACTTACCAAATAAGCGCACAAATCTCACATATGATTGCAAGTAATGTTAAGATCTCGCTCTGGATCTGCCAGATGAAAAGTTCAAGAAATGACAACTGATTCATGATAATTAAATTGTATCTTGAATAAGTTATAATTCCGATGCTGAAAAAAATAGAACTAACAAGAAACCTTACAAACATTGGCAACGATGATCAATGGCACAAGGAGAACTACAATCATGTTCTAATACAGTTTGGGAATGTCACTTTTCATTACCTTAGTGAAGTCTGTCTCTCTACAAATTATGGTGTGTGCAAACTTAGCATGGGGGATTTAAACAATTTCACATCAAGCTATCATGGCTCACTCAGAACTTCTTATACTCAAACTACAGGTCTTCATAGATTCAAACTTCATTCGTTACTAAGGGTGCTAGAATTGTTCTATGGCCTATCACTGGTTCCAGCCAGGAAACTCACCCAGAGAGCACAAATGAGGGCTAGAACAACAAATCCAATGTAAATGGCTGTTGCATAAAGACGAACAGAATCAAACATCATACGTAGCTGTTGCTCAGGTCCCATGAGGAATGCTGTGCTGCCAAACAATATGACAAACTTAAAATCTGAGAAACCTTGAGAGAGGCAAACAGTTTAGTATAAGTTGAACTATACAAGGAACCATTCATCACCGACACTTCATTATCTAGAAGCCTATTCAATTGAGACTTTTTGAGTCATGGACTGAACATCAGAAGAGCTACTGACATTAACTACTCGATTTTCTGGTTTGGCAAAATTGGTTTCAGATTGACACAATGTTTCACCAATTATTCAGCAGTAAAGGCAAGGATGGCTAAAAGTTGAAACAATGTTCTTGTGTTATGATGTCCAGAAGCATCATTTGATACTCAATTAAATCAAACTATTTTTTCTGAGAATATATAGTTGAGAAGTCTGTTTAAATCAGGGAATGCATCAACTACCTTCCAACTGCTAACACATTGCCGAAGGTGAACAATAATGCAAATTTGATGGGTTTGACAAACACAATAAGTGACTGCAAAAGAAACAATAAGTTGAAAGATAATGCCACAAATTTATCAATATTAAAATTTTAATGCACTTACTTTACAGCTACAACTGAGCTATAATGTTCTCCAAGATGAATCCATAACACATATCACCGGCACCCGTTTACCTTAGAGGTCTCCAAAATTCTAAAATGTAAAGGTCAACCATGCTAATATTGATTGAACCATTAATGTCCTGGAATCCCACTTGAGATTTTTATCGTTCAATCGAATTTCAAATGGCGAAAAGGAGAAAGCAACAAAGAATACAAGGATCATACCAGAAACATAAGAACAAGACCAGAAAGTAAACAAGCGGCAAATGCGTACATCCTCTGCTCCACACAGGAAAACACCCAAATTAAATTACAGAAAAGAAACACCAAATTCTAAGTGTTACAAGCAATGAAGTAGGCAGAATACCTGCGTAGGGGAGAGAGAGCAGAAGCCTTCAGATTCTTCACCTAGGAAGCTTTCTGCTCTCTCTTCTTCATCACCCCCCGACATGTAGTCCTTCATTTTCCACATTTCTTCACTTCACTTCCCTTCGCTTCCCTTCCTATATCTCCATTGCCACCGTGAATTAAGAAGGAGATGCTTTTCTCTTTTCTTTTTTACCCTCTCTTATTTATTGGATAACCAAATGTTGAAAATTATAACCTTTTTCTTCTAATAATTAAATAAGCTAAACCCGACGTGCCACGTCATGAATTAACAATATAAACTTATGGTGCTGGATAAGTACGACGTCGTTTCTTTTTTAATTAGGAAAAGGTCGATTTTCTTAAAAAACTGAAATTTATTTTTGCCCGGTAGCCATATTGCAAAAAAAACGCAAAATAAAGCACCGCCCCTGCTGCAACTGCAAGTGTCGACTGCGAGAGAAACCCTAGACTGATCGAACCGGCTACCTACACCGGAAACCGAGATGTCGTCGACGCTACTCGAGGTGACTCGTGCGGCTCACGAAGATGTGGAACGCCTCGAGCGGCTCATAGTGAAGGACCTACAAAATGAGCCGCCTTCCGGCAAAGACCGCTTGTACCAAAGCCACCGTGTCCGCAATAATATCGAAACCATCATCGCCACCAGCGAAAAGCTTGTACTTCCTCTTCATTTTTTGTAAATTGGGTTACGGTTAAAGTTTTCTTTTTTCCTTTTTCTTTTTACGAAAATATATTTATTTTTTGAATGGCTTCAGGTTGAGATATATGAAGATAGAGATAATGCGAGGAAAGACGAAATTGCTGCTCTTGGAGGCCAAACCGCTACAGGGACTAACGTCTTTAGCGCTTTTTATGATAGATTGAAGGAGGTAACTTTTTACTCCTTTCTTCCCTTTTCTTTATAACTTTGAAGCGAAAATGCTAAGCAGGAGGTTTCCAAAGTCCTGCCTTGTTTCAGAAGCATGAATAAATCTGAATGATTTTCACAATTATTCAATCAGCAAAAGCGCATAAATAACATCCAAATAAGTGTTTATTGAAGTAATTGTTGCACAAATGCAGATTCGTGAGTACCATAGAAAGCACCCTGCTGCTCGTGTTGTTGATGCTAATGAAGAGTATGAGGCTTTGCTTAAAGAAGAACCAGTTGTCGAGTTCAGTGGCGAGGTCTCTATCTCTCACACAGTCACAATTTGGCACCTTTTGTTACACTAAAATCCTATCTTATATTATGTTTCTTTCTGGATTCTGGTCTTACTTGTTAGCAATTTATTGGTGTTTCTTTTTCAGGAAGCCTTGGGTCGGTACTTGGATCTGCACGAATTGTTCAATCAGTACATTAATTCTAAATTTGGAGCCAAAACTGAATACTCTGCTTACCTTGATGTATTCTCACGGCCGCATAATATCTCTTGGAAACTGAAGTCAACTATGTAAACTTTCCTCAATTCTGTTTTTAGGGTTTCTTTCCTAAGTTGATTTGCCACAGATTAATTGTTTTCTGGTTTTCTACTTATTTGGCATCCTCCTACTGTACCTTATTTGCCAATATTATCTACTGCAGGCAATACAGGGAGTATATGCAGAATCTGCTGGAGTATCTGATATACTTTTTTCAAAGGACGGAACCACTGCAAGATCTTGACAGAATTTTTTCAAAGGTTCACATATTTGTTTAAAGTTACTCACATATCTTTATCGAAAATGAGATTCTAACCTTGAGGACATTATGATGCTAAATGCTGCTCAAAGCCTTTTTTGTAACATAAGGTTATTGATTTAATTTTTTTAATTTATGCATAAGTCTATGTCTTGAGCTATATCAATAAAAGAGCTTATGTTAAAGTAGAAAGGCAGACACCCCCCAATCCCAGGTTACTAACTAACCCTCGTGCTCATTCTATTTTATGTAATTCCAAACTCAAACGTCTAATCCACTCTCTTTTTTTTTTTTTTGAAAGGCCTCTAATCCACTCTTTCACCAGCTAATCCATAAGGAAGTTGACTTTTCCAACTGTACCTTTGTCTTTCTCTAGGTCTAGATCTAGGAGTTGGCTTGATTTAAATTACTAACTCCTATGCAGTGACTTCTAATCTGACCTTGCTTTGAACTTAAAATGGAATTTCCGTTTGTAAGAAGTTTATGTTTCTAGTAAATTAACACTTTTGTGGTGGTTTCTGATAGGTTGAGGCTGGGTTTGAGGAGCAATGGGCTGATGGTCAGGTACAAGGATGGGAGAAACAGGGTCAAGAAAATGGAGATGATCCTGCCCAGCATACCATGATTGATCTTGATTATTACAGCACAGTTGAAGAGCTGATGGAAGTGGGTCCAGAAAAGTTAAAGGAGGTAATTGCATTCCTCTGTGATCATGTCATCATTTCTAGCCAGTTTTTGATCTAGTAACTGCAATTTCTTGTATTCAATGCTTAGAAATGTGTGGTTGTCCATCCTTCTTTAGACAAATGCATGCTTAAGTTGCATTAAAGAGAATAATAAAGAAACATGTTGCTATTGTATTCCTTCATCTTGTCACTGTAAACAGCTTATATTGCTAGTTAGTTTCACTTTAATTAGCTAATGTGAGAATGAAAAAGTAAGATTAAGTGGGAGAAGGATATCCATTCTTAGCCTGTGGTTTATTCTGTTCACTTGGAGCAGCTTTTTCTGTTTTAATTGTTGTAATTTGGGTTTTAGGATCCATTTGAATTGCGTGTCAAGCTTTATCACTTTGCCAGAACTCAAAAGCATTATTGTTCTAGAGCTGCTTATGAGCAACTTCATTGAAAAAGTTTTTCTAGGAAATTATTTAGCATGTACTTACAATACTTCGGTAACAGCTTAAAAGTTTGAATGAATTGCCCTTTTTTGGATTCTTTCTCTTACGTTAGTTTCCATTTCTTAGTTGATAAGTGAATTATTTATATTTCCTCGCAGGCATTGGCAGCATTAGGACTAAAAACCGGTGGTACTGTCCAGCAGCGTGCAGAGAGGCTCTTCCTTACAAAGGTAATAGCACTTCAGCTCTCATACAATGATATGTTTTTATTTCTCTCTCTCTCTCTCTCTCTCTCTCTCTTTAACTGTTTTGTAATTCTGGCATGAGAGAATTTCCATCTTTGGTTTACTACACTGAATTAATTGGGAAATCTTCAGTATCCTTTGTCCTTGTTGAAGGAAATCTTGACTACATCTAGGATGCAACTGGGCATTTACCGTTATTTTGAAGCTTTTGGACTGGTTTTGAGAAATCTGCATATTAGACTCTATTGCTAGAATTTGCTTAAGGGAATTAGGAGTTTATGATTTGGAGGCATGGTAGAAAAGAAAATAGGTTTATGGATGAATTTGGGCTGGAAGACAGGAATTAGTGTAGATTGAAGGACAAATCAATGCTGAAGCCTGATACAGCCTGGGATTCTAGGTTGTTATGTTGCAAAAAGTGGATGGGCTAACTATAGATTGGGTTAACAGTGATTGTGTTTTCCTGAAAGTCTAGTATCAAATAAATTAAAAATATATATATTCACTGTATCTGTATATTTTATGCAGCACACACCTTTTGAAAAGCTGGACAAGAAACATTTTGCAAAAGGCTCTCGTAATCCAGACCAAAATGGGTCTACTGCAGTTCCACAGGACATTAACAGTCTGAAAGATGTTGCGTTGATGGAGGCCAAGATGAAGAAACTCTGCGATTTACTGAGTAAGGTTAGTTTGTTGCTTACTTTGCCTCACCATCTTTGATGGAAAATTTGAAATATGAGGAAAAGCTATTGCAAAGGTACAATATTCTTCTGTTTGTATTCCGGATATTTTAATTATAGTAGACCATATTTAATTAATATTTCTGTGACCTTTTGTAGACAATTGAACAAACAAAAGAAAATGTGGTGAAGAAGCAAGCTTTGACATATGAGGAAATGGAACAAGAACGTGAGGAGGTAAGTTGATCTCTTAGGTATAGCCATTCAAGTGCTGCCGGTACTAGGACAAAGTTTCATTGCCCATGTTGGGATTTAACAACTTAAGAGTGTAATTCATGTACAACGCCAGCCTTCAACACCCTGTAGGGATGGCAGTAGGTATAGTTTTGGATGTGGGGACCTGTCTGCACCCATCCACTCGGTGTCAACCCTCTTCTAGGTCTTGTGGACCTCATTTTCAGGTGGTAATTGGCTGAACTTACTCTATTAATAAGGAGCAGAAGCAGTTTGGCTTTCTTCTTAGTGTGAAATGCCCCTTTTTAAATTGGATAAAATTAGGAAATTTTCACAATTTCTCTGATTGTGTTTAGGACACAAGAAGTGTGTGTATGTGTGTTGGGGGGGTGGGGGGTGTAACTGATGCATGCTTTGGTTTTTCACTCTTCTTCTACCATTGACTTGGGATGTTCATTGAAAGGATGTGTTATCTCAAATTGGCCTTCCTTTTTTCCATCATAATGAGGCACCAGCATTTGGGCAACCACCATGGTTAACCAACACCTTTTGAATTATCAGTCCCTGTGTTATAACCAAAAAAAAGGGTGAAGAAAAGCAGAAACTTTTACTCTTGGAAATTTTAGGCATCTTTGCTTTCTGTCTGTTGTGGTTTCTGACAATAAATGATTGCTTTCTAACAGGAAGAAACACAAGTTGACACGGAAAGTGATGAAGAGGATCAACAGATCTATAATCCTCTTAAATTGCCAATGGGTTGGGATGGGAAGCCAATTCCTTACTGGCTTTACAAGCTTCATGGTCTTGGTCAGGTAATATCTCGTACTAATATTTGTGTGTGATGTGAGCTTTTTCATGTGTAGTAACTAGGTCTACTGACAGATGACTAAACAAGAAGCAGTGAAAGCTTGAACACAAATGAAAACCGTTATCTTATTTGTTGTTTTCTTAGCTCATAGATGTACTATCCTTGATGTTTAACAACTCCTACTAAAAAGGTTGATGATTCTCTGCACCTGCCTTTTCTTCTAATTCAAGAGGAGAGGAGGAAGGATGAAGAGGGTGCAGAAGGGCATTTGAATTGTCTTCATCCATTTAGTGCAAAAAACTTCATGTCTTAGTCACAGGATCTCTTATATAGCTCTGCCCTCCTTTTCTTTTTATTCTTCAGGAATTTAAGTGCGAGATTTGTGGGAACTACAGCTACTGGGGCCGGAGGGCTTTTGAGAGGCATTTCAAAGAATGGCGCCATCAGCATGGCATGCGATGCCTCGGTATTCCTAACACTAAGAACTTTAATGAGATCACAAATAT